>NC_056732.1:506875927-506905927 GCF_019279795.1 Protopterus annectens | reverse complement strand
TGTGAGTGTGTGTGTGTGTGTGCGTGTGTGTGCATATATATATATATATATATATATATATATATATATATATATATGTGTATATATTGCTATAGATAGCTATAGATATAGACAGACACACACACACACACACACACACACACACATACTCATATATTTCCCCCTCAGGGCTCAGCCTCCCTCTTTCAGCTGGCATGAAAGCTCTAAGGGCTTAGTACACAAATCTGTGTTTTTAGTTAGCACATGAAAAGTATCCTGAAGCTTTAGAAAAGTACAGTTTTGTACCTACCATAAATGTAGATGTTCGAAGATCCACATTGCTGCAGTCATAACTAATGGGTAGTCCGCTGTCCTCGGTTGGCCCGAATACCAAAGTGTTAGGCTGGCGTCGGTCATGGCGCTTAGATCTGACGTCAGTACGCCATGGTATTAAAGCGCATGACCGACGTCATATCCTCAGTCTTTTCTTGCCCCAGATGTCAGAAGGCCCTAAAAGGAAAGGCCATAGCCAAAAACATGTAAACTCCCATGTATAAACCATAACTACACCCCAAACCACACAACCACCTCTAACTACAGTGGGGAAGGAGGGAGGGAAAATTGGACTGCAGCAATGTGGATCTTCGAACATCTACATTTATGGTAGGTACAAAACTGTACTATGTTCTTCATCTCACATTGCTGCAGTCATAACTAATGGGTAGAATCCCAAAGCAAAGGTACAGGGAGGATGGCAAAATTACAAAGCATTGGGAGCTGCTAACATGCCCTGTAAAACTGCAGTGGCAAACCCAGCCCTAGATTTAGAGTAAAGAGGGAGATGGTAATGTTTAGAGAAAGTGTGCACTGAACTCCAAGTAGCTGCCTCCAAAATATCTTTAGTAGCTACACCCCTTAAAAAAGCAGTTGAAGTGGCAGTAGCCCTAGTGGAATGAGGTCTGATTCCAGCCGGAATCTCCTTGCCATGATGAGAATAACAAAAAGCAATACAATGGCCAATCCACTTAGAAATAGTTTGTTTAGAAACAGGTTTCCCCTGAGAACTCAAAGCAAAAGAAACAAACAACTGTTGAGACTGTCTGAACCCTTTAGTTCTGCTCAAGTAATAACGTAACTGCCTGTGAATATCCAAAGAGTGCAAAATTTGTTCCCCTTTATTTTGGGGATCAGCATAAAAAGTAGGCAAATGAATAGACTGGTTCAAGGCCACATTTGAGACCACTTTAGGCATGAAAGAAGGGTTAGTACGCAAAGAGACCCTGTCCTTATGAAAAATTAGGAAGGGTTCAACTGCCATTAGAGCCTGTAATTCAGATACCCTTCTAGCAGACGTAATGGCCAACAAAAAAGCAGTCTTCCAAGACAAAAACTTCAACTCAGCTGTAGCTGCAGGTTCAAAAGGAGGTAAAGTGAGTTTCTCCAACACAAAATTGAGATCCCAGGAAGGAGTAGGAGCTCTACGTGGGGGTCTTATGTTCTTTGCCCCTCTAAGAAATTGCTTGAACAAGGGATGAGAGAATAAAGGTGGGTCACAATCATAGTGAGCAGAAATGGCTGCAGCATGAACTTTTACAGAGGAGAAAGACAAACCTTTGTCTAGTAATTCTGTAAGATACTGAAGTGAGCCACTCAAATTAGGTACTGAAACATCAAAGCACTTTGCTTTGCTCCAAAGAAAAAATCTCCTCCATTTATCAGCATAAACCTTCCTTGTACTAGGCCGTCTGGCCTCCAAAATAACATTCAAAACTTGTTGAGGAAGCTGCGACCCTCCAGGGTCTAGAACCGAATATGCCAAGCTGCCAGATGCAGGGACTGTATCTTGACATTGATGAAATGATTGCCTGCCTGAGTCAAAAGGTGTGGACTTGCTGGCAGAGGCCAAGGAGGCTCCCGTACTAAACTCCGCAGCAAAGGGTACCAGTGCTGACGTGGCCAATCTGGAGCTATAAGAATCATGGAGGGCTTGTCCTGTCTGACCTTCAAGAGCACCTTGGGAAGAAGAGGCAGAGGAGGAAAGGCGTAGACGTGAAGATTGCTCCAACTGAATGATAGAGCATTCACCTTCCAAGCTTTTGGATGAAACATCTTTATGCAAAACTTTGGCAACTGGAAATTTAGTGGGGAAGCAAACAGATCTATGTCTGGAGTCCCCCAAATCACTGTCAACTGTCGAAATACATGAGGATCCAATTTCCACTCGTGAGGATCCACCATCTGTCTGCTCAATACATCCGCTAAGGAGTTCTGTGCTCCTGGCAGAAACCTTGCTTGAAGAGTGAGGTGCAAACTTAAAGCTGTCTCCCACAAAATCATTGCTTGTCTGCATAGTGGGTACGAATGGGTTCCCCCTTGCTTGTTGATGCACCACATGACAGCTGTGTTGTCTGTTTGAATCAACACTTGTCCTGGGTGTAGTAGATCCCTGAAGGCCATCAACGCGAATTGGACTGCTAACATCTCCTTCATGTTGATATGCAAGTGTTGAAGTCTGGCAGGCCACATGTCTTGAACCCATTTCCATTGAGGTGTGCTCCCCAAGCCTTGTCCGAGGCATCTGTCGTTAAGATCTGACTCGCCTCTGGTCGGGTCACAGAGAGTCCCTTGTTTAGGTGACATTCCTGAGCCCACCACAAAAATTCCTTTTGAATGCAAGGTATTATCCGAATGACAGTGTCCAAATTGTGGCAGTGTTGTGTCCATACACTCTTGAGATACCATTGTAACTTCCTCATATGCAGTTTGGCATTGGGAAGCACCAGAATACAATATGCCATGAACCCCAAGGCTTGAAGGACTGTCCTTGCAGTCAGCCTGGACCGGTGAGACAATTGCTGGAAGTATAGGGAAAGATTTCTTTGCTTGTCCGGGGTCAAAAAAGCCATCTGAGAGGCTGTATTCAGTCTCACACCCAGAAAGCACATGTCCTGAGAGGGTACTAGACTGGACTTTATTTCATTCACAGAATACCCTAGGCACCTTAACACTGCCATAACATACTGAAGATGGTGAAGTAGCTTGTCTTTGTCTTGAGCCAGAATCAGGCAGTCGTCCAAATAAGGATAAATTTGTATTCCTCTTAACCTGAAGAAGGCTATCACCGGTGCCAGAACCTTTGTGAATACCCTGGGCGCAGTAGATAAGCCAAAGGGCAATGCAGAGAACTGATAATGTAAAGTCCCAGCCCGAAAACGCAGGAATCTCCTGCAGCTTGGTCTGATAGGAATATGAAGATAAGCCTCCTTGAGATCCAGAGTTACCATCCAGTGATCTCTGCCTAGCATAGGTAGAAGTTGTTGCAAAGTCAGCATCTTGAATTTTGGAATGTCCAGGTATGTGTTGAGAATAGATAAATCCAGAATTGGCCTCCAAGTGTCTCCCTTCTTTGGTACAAGAAACAGGCGAGAATAAAATCCTAGGCCCACTTCTAATGGTGGAACCTGCTGTATAGGTCCCATTTGAAGAAGTAAAGCAATCTGTGTGTGAGCCTCTGCCTTTTGCTGAGGAGGAACGTCTGGCATGCCCTTGAAAGGAGGCAATGTGTGGAAATAAAACTTGTAGCCTCGGTTTATAATGTCCAACACCCATTTGTCCTGGGTAACTAAAAGCCAATTTTGCCTGAAAAGTGCCAACTTTCCCCCTAGAGGAGCTGCCAGACAAGAAGGATCGGGCAGCTGAAACTGCAGGTCATTGGGTCTGTTTACGAAAGGACTGGCCCCTGCCCTCACCAGCAGACTGCGCAGGGGAACTCCACGTCCTAGGCCTAAAAGATCCCTGTGCGTGAGCTCTGCCCCTACCACGTCTAGATCTGCCCCTAGACTGTACATCAGAAGAAGGGTAAGCCCATCCCTTAGTAGGCCAATTTCTGCTAAACTTAGGGGGCTGCACTTGTTAGAAATCTTTAACAGTCTGCATAGACTTAGCTTTATCCTCCATCTTTTTCAAGACTGACTCCACAGGAGAACCAAACAAAACTTCAGACTGAAGAGGAGCATCCAAAATTCGAGCTTTAACATGCTCTGACAAGTTCTGATCCTTAAGCCAAGCGTGCCTACGAATAACAGATCCAGTGGCAGCCACCCTAGAAGAGGCCCGTAAAGCATCAAAACCACACTGCAAAGAATGCTTACCCACCTGATCAGAGGCATGAACCAAATCCTGTAATTCTTTACACTCTATGCCCTCTGCTAAAGCATCCACCTTAGACTTCAATTGACCAAGAAGAAAATTCTGGTATTTCAGCATATGAAACTGGCAATTTAAAGCCCTCATAGCAAGAGTGGAAGAGGTATATACTTTTTTACCCCACCTATCCAGAGCTCTAGAGTCCTTATCCATAGGAACTGGATTCTTTACAACAGAAGCCCTGACACCCTTAGGTCCCTGGCTAATAGTTTCAGGGTCCGCCCTAGGGCTCTTATACAAATATTTATGAGCCTCTGGCACCCTGTAATACCTGTCTGGCTTAACCGGGGCAGGAGGCAAAGAGTCTGGATTAAGTGAAGCCTCAGAGAAAACATCCTGTACAACATCTAAAACCGGAGGGATAGCCAAGGGCCTATGTTGTGGTAAAAACAAGAATTCCCTAAGCCTCTTTCGGGAATCTGAGAAATCCTGACCTTCCCATTTGAAATGCTCCCTCATAGAATGCAGGGTCTCTGAAAAAGAAAAATCCTCTGGAGGGGAAGCAGAGGGACTAGAATCTTCTGCGTCAGAATCAGAATAAGGGGGAAAATCCTGAATGTCTTCAGCCGAAGACTCTGAATAATCTGAAGAATGTTCCAATCCTTCCACCTCTGGCCCCACCCTAGGCCTCTTATCTGGAGGGGGCATCGAACCTCTAATCAAGGAAATTAAATCTTCTACCATTTTAAGCATGTGTTTTTTAGGCACAGAACCTGCAGAACTAGGACTGACACCAGAGGAAGACAAACCAGGCCTGGCCTTAGAAGGTACCTTAGAAACAGAGGGAGAAGGCCTAACCACCTTATGCAAAGAGGGAAGCACAGCAACCTGAGAGGCCCCCTCAGCCTGACCTGACTCCTGAGAAGCTACATCTTGCAAAACCAAAGGTCCCTCTTGAGACTCAATTGAGACCTCGGCCGGATCCACCGACTCCACCGCGGTCTCTAAAGAACCGGCGTCCGGAACGGACGACTCATCCTGCTTAGATTTCAAGGATTTCTCCCTACGCTTCTTCACGGTAGCGGGCGTCGGAGGATCCGACGGCATATTATAATTACACCGCTTACCAAAAACAAGCCTAGCACAATCTAGCCTACGCTTAATAGTGCGCTTATTAAATTTTGCACAAAAGCGACACCCGACTACGTCGTGCTCAGGCTCAAAACAAGGAATACAAAGAGAGTGGTAATCCCTATGAGGTATCTGTTTCCCACAAGAAATACAATTATTCACTTTTTCTGACATCCGGATTTAACTGAGGCAAGAAAAAACAAAAATATTCCCCAACGGGGTACTTAGCCCAACTAGGTCTTCGGTCTGAAACTCAGAATACGAAAATTTCAGGACGCCGAACGGCACTTGCAAACGCTGCTTCTGCTTCGGACCATGCGGCAAAAAAGACTGAGGATATGACGTCGGTCATGCACTTTAATACCATGGCGTACTGACATCAGATCTAAGCGCCATGACCGACGCCAGCCTAACACTTTGGTATTCGGGCCGACCGAGGACAGCGGACTACCCATTAGTTATGACTGCAGCAATGTGAGATGAAGAACATCTAGCCAGCTGTTATATCCTTAGTAGAATAAAACCCATACAGCCAGGCCTACTGCAGCAGTAAACATCCTGTCTTCCCAGTCTTTTTTACCCCCTCAGGCTGATTCTTATAGTTACCATTTAATACTTTACATACCCTACTATTATCCCTTTTTTAACAGCAGCTTCATTCTATATTTGACTAGAAGCTCTACCAGAGCAGGTCTTTCATTTAGGACTCCCCTATCCCTTTCTCTTTATCCGCGGTGGTGGTGCTGCGGTAGTGTTGTCACCTCACAGTAAGACGCTGTCTGGTTCGATTCTCTGCTAGAGCATCTTCTGCGTGGAGACATATGTGAATGGGCGTACCTTCGTTGAAGGTTGTGTGTCAGGGCTGGTAACTTGGCACGTAAAAATTAACTGCCAATCATTAGCAGACCAGAGTTCTGCTGTGGCAACCCCTAACCAGGAAAAGCCAAAAGACACAACAACATTCTGATATCCATCCCTGGTAGGGATGACAGTCTCTAACCTGTAGTCCTAACATTGTCTTGACCTCAACCCACACTATTACCTTTCTCTTTCTAGCTATTTGCTCCCAGTACCTTGCTAGTTTCTCCACTACATTCCAGCCTCCACTTACCCGGTTTCTGTAGCTCCACATGCAATCACCCCTATTGGCAAAATCGCCTTTCTTCATTCCTGTGTTAGCTTTCTTTTCTTTTAACCTGTACACTGAGAGCATGGAAAAATGCACTATTCTTTTTCCTGCCAGTTAAGCCCTTTATACTGTTTCCAGTTGTAATTTTTCTAACATTGACAGCAACATTGTAGTGCAATATTTTCAAAACTAAGTATGCATACATTGCTTGTGTTTCAATTCTGTGTACCACAAATGGCACTGGAACTGAGTATTGTCCACATGAAACTGCTTGACTACATATTTAACTGTAGACAGTACTTAGTCAAGCTTGACTCATTATCTAGTATACATGGCAACAGCAGCTAGCAGGACTAAAAATTCGAAACTAAAGGGCTAAAATGTTAACAGCCCACAACAAACTGCAACTTGTTAAGATAATTCATACTGACAACAACAATATGCATGCAGTGTCCCTGATTCCTTTGTTATTTACTTTTATAATTTACTTTTAATAGTCTCACTTGATATATGTGCTGCACTTAGGAACTGTTTCCTGGAGCTGCAACAGGAGTCTTAACTATCATGTTTGTTATCGCTGTGCTGTGCTTATTTTTTAAGCCTCCTACTTCCTTTAATAGCTTTTGATGACATATACATTCCGCATATGTGCTGAATGGTACCTGAAATTTAACATAGGAGAACATGGTGTCATATTTGTACCTGCAATATGTCCTCCAGGTTCTAGCTCAATCCTCCAAATCTAGTTGTGCCATGTCTGCCATGTGTAACTAATAGTAATGCTACAAATTTATGGATGTCCTGCCACATTCATATACCTGTTGCTTACATTTTGTAAAGGCTATCACTTCTTGCACAATCAATGAAATAATTCTTCACAAAACAAAATTCCAGTGGAGAAAAGGTAGTATGAAGTAAAACAAACTGTTAACCAACTGCAAAACACTACACTCCAAACTGCTGATGAAAGGAACTAGTTATTGGAAAGGTTAACGCTTTCATCTTATTTTTAATAGACTTCATTCCAATAGATTTGTATAGTGAACAGTAATTTGGTGTTTTTTTTTTCCTGGGTGGGGTGGGGGTTATAACACTTCTTGCTATATGTTTAACAATAAAGATGACTTCTTAATATATCATTGTTCAGCTATGTGGTGTCCTGGGTAATCATAACTGCAGTTCTGAATGATTTTCTTTGTGTATATATCTGCAAAACAATTGACTAGTGTTCTGCTTAACATCTAGCTAAAATAAAATGGTAGCCAATCTTCTAAATGGACATACTAGTTCTTTAACATGACAACTAAAATATATGTATATATGTAAATAGTAACATCTTTTTGTATATTTACCATTTACTATTTGAGTTATGCTTATTATGAATACTGTACTTTATATTACCAACAGATGTTTAAGTTTGACTGTTGTAACCTTTTATATTGTTTATTATATCTGTCTTGGAGCTTATCTCTCCTTTCTTTTTTGTATCTATCTTGGAGCCTTTCTCCCCGGGCCTCTACTGAAAATGGACATATATCCAGTTAGACTTCCTTTGATGTTCCGAATAGTTTTGTCGCATTGTTAGCAAAAGGTTTCAACTTTGTGCCATCACAAAAACCAGATTTAGCTAAAACATTATGTGATTTTAAACTATATGTACGCAAATTGAATTTGCGAATGCTTCTTGGTGACAACAATAATATTTTAAATACGGAACATGTAGCAAGTACTTATAACCCACCTCTTGAAAATAATCTAATGTTATTTGAAAAAATAAGTGAAGTTCATTTGAGGGCACTAAATAATGAATTTTACAGGCACAAACATTATGATTTAGAATATCAAACTCTTATTGCGTCTGTAAAGGCTTATAATATAAGAACGATGAAACCAGATAAAGGGGGTGGGGCTGTTCTTATGTATGAAGAAAAGTACGAGGCTGTTATGAAGGAAATGCTGTCAACTGATAAGTATAGATGTGTTTCAAGGAATGAGTTAAATCAGTCTTATAAAAGAGTCAAAGACTATTTAAGTGACTTATTTATAGAAGGCAGCATTAGTACGGAGCTATACCAATACCTTACTATGCCAGCACCAGTGATCCCTGTTATCTTCGGGATTCCGAAGTTACACAAAGATATTAAGACGCCTCCTTTTAGACCTATTATAGATGGGCGTCAATCGATCACTTATGCATGCGCTAAGTGGGTCGATAATAAACTTAAAGAAGTTCTTAAAAATGAACCCCAGATTTGCAAAGACTCCTGGTTTGTTTTGGATAGTCTTAACCACTTAACCACATTCCTTTTGATTCTAAGCTTAGCTTTTTAACAGCAGATGTCAAAGATCTTTATACCACTATTCCACAGGAGACTGGCATTAATTGGGTTAGGGATTATTTGCTGGACAAACATCTTCCAGGAGTGGATATAGACTTGTTGGTTGGATTACTGGAGCTTGTTCTGAGTAATAATTTTTTTCTTTTTAAGAAAGAATTGTATTTACAAGTGACAGGAGTGGCAATGGGTTCCCCATGTGGTGGAACCTTTGCAAACTCCGTCATGGCCTATTGGGAGCATTCATATTTATTTTCACATCAGTTATACAAGGATATGGTCGTTTGGTACACAGGGTACCAAGACGATATCCTGATGACTGTGAAGGGAAGTGAAGAGGAGGCTATTAAACTGATAGAATTAATGAATTCCTTTGTTCCTTTTTTGAAATTTACTTTCAACTATAATGATGTATCAATTAATTTTTTAGACATCGAAATAAAAAAGGACTTGGTAAAACTTAAATTTCATACATCTATCTATAGGAAACCTCATTACAGCAACTCTTTTTTACACTTCTCTAGCTCCCATCCCTTGTTTCAGAAGAGAGGTGTAGTTAAGGGCCAGGTTGTACGTGCTTCTAGAATGTGCTCAGAAGATAACACCTTTAGAGATGAATGTCATCTTTTGGCCGGTATGTTTAAGAACAGAGGCTACCCTAGTAGGCTTGTTAACAAAGTTATTAAAGAAGTAGAGCTTAAACGAAAAAATGGTCAATTGGGCCCTATTTTTAAGGGGGTAAACGAAACTTTAGTAGTGGCTACTACAGCTGAGTTGACTTCAAGTGAAAACTTTACAGATATGGGTCAGAGTCAAGTTAATACTAACATCAGTAGTAATGATAGTATAATTAAAGTTAATTATAACATCAGTTTCCTTACCCAATACGATGATTTGGCAGTAGAGACTCGTCGTATTTTAAATAATAATTGGGAATTTTTGACACAGAGTTTGTATTCAAATAATAATTTAGGAAACAAACCAGTAATAGTATATAGAAAAGCTCCATCATTGAAAATTTTATTGGAATCCCCCCTTAGAATGTTTAGATCTAATAAAGGCATGTATAAGTGCGGTCGCTGTCCTTATTGTAAGTATATTAGAACAGGAACTACGTTTACCATTAGAGGAGTGAAATATTACATTAATCAGAGATGTGACTGTTTTACCCAAGGCGTAGTGTACCTTGCTACTTGTACACTATGCCCTGCTTTCTATTTGGGTAAAACAGAAAGACATTTGAAACAACGCATCTATGAACATATATACGCCATTTCGAAGGGTGTTATAACGAACGCATTGGCAAAACATATTATTGAAAATAATAATCATAGTTTTCTGTTCAATGTGGTCCAAAAGATAGATACAAATCCTAGAGGTGGCCCTTGGCACCTTAAATTGGAAGAAAGCGAGTTGTTATGGCAACTTAAAACTAATGCCTATGTCTATCCAGGGATTAATGGGACATGCTCTATAAAATGCCTTTTAAAACACAAAGCTCTTATCAGGTAATAGACTTTTGTATTATATGAATAGGATTATGAGTTTATATATAGTGTTAGTTTATATATATATATAAAAATTTAATATAAATACATAGAAGTTTAATATTATAGTATTATTTTGATTTATTTATTTATTTGTTTGGTATATATATTATATGAAATTAATATGTATTTCTATAGTAATATTCCTACTTTGTGTATATTGTTTTATGGTTTATAATATAGTGAAGAAAATTTGGTTTAAGCATTTAGTTTTTATTAAGAATTCTTTTTTCTTAATGTGTTTTTTACAAAGTTGCAGTTTTTAAGGAGGTTAAAATGAAAGTAAATTGTTAAATTGTTAAAGTGTTTAATTGATGAATTTGTTAGGTAATTGAATACAACTGTTGGTATGTGAGTATACTTAAACTCACAAGAGGTTTCAGTAATACTTGTCTGAAGAAGTGTATTTATTTTTTGTACACGAAAACGTTTACAAGTAAAGGGTTTGGAATTATCGTGTGGCAGTGTTCTGTTGGATTCACTCATTGTTTTCGCAGTTGTCTAAAACTTTTTAGTTTTTCGTGTGTGTTTGAATGAAGTAAAACAAACTGTTAACCAACTGCAAAACACTACACTCCAAACTGCTGATGAAAGGAACTAGTTATTGGAAAGGTTAACGCTTTCATCTTATTTTTAATAGACTTCATTCCAATAGATTTGTATAGTGAACAGTAATTTGGTGTTTTTTTTTCCTGGGGGGGTGGGGGTTATAACACTTCTTGCTATATGTTTAACAATAAAGATGACTTCTTAATATATCATTGTTCAGCTATGTGGTGTCCTGGGTAATCATAACTGCAGTTCTGAATGATTTTCTTTGTGTATATATCTGCAAAACAATTGACTAGTTTTCTGCTTAACATCTAGCTAAAATAAAATGGTAGCCAATCTTCTAAATGGACATACTAGTTCTTTAACATGACAACTAAAATATATGTATATATGTAAATAGTAACATCTTTTTGTATATTTACCATTTACTATTTGAGTTATGCTTATTATGAATACTGTACTTTATATTACCAACAGATGTTTAAGTTTGACTGTTGTAACCTTTTATATTGTTTATTATATCTGTCTTGGAGCTTATCTCTCCTTTCTTTTTTGTATCTATCTTGGAGCCTTTCTCCCCGGGCCTCTACTGAAAATGGACATATATCCAGTTAGACTAGCCCGGTCAACAAATGTAAAATAAATAAACCAAATAAATAAAAATTAAGCCCAGTGTTTTTTTTTCTGTTTTTGCTACTATTTTTGACATTATGAAAAAAGTCTCCTACACAACTCATGAGCCTGTCTGTACTCTGTTCATGAGCTTGTCTGCAGCCTTCTAAGTGTTTTTTTTTTTTTACATTAGAAAACTAACATATGCAAGCAACCCATTTTAAACCTTGCTGTAAATTCTTTCACCAGATTGAGCATACTCTGGCTTTTCCATCACATTTCACCTTCATAATTCTAATACACCATGACTGCAGTTCTTATCGACAAGTTGTTTTCTTTTCTTTGCATATCAGATGATGATTTCATTTCATATTGCTTTAGAAGATGCCAGAAGATTGGTCGTAATGGTATACAATCAAGGGCCTCTCTCCTGGAGTCCTGTAAATTTATTCAACTCTGTACAAAGAGCTGACTGAATGTTTACATAGATTCCTAGACATTTTCTGTTGATATCCCCAAGTATTCCTTTTAATGTTATATCATGTCTGCATCATCATACGTCTAAATCCACTGTGACTGTTTGATTGCAGATGTCTGTTCTTACCCCTTTTTTCATGTTTTTTGTTGGTATTTGAGTCATTCTCCCACGTTTGGTATTATGCCTTCTGCTTTATTGAGCATTTTATTTATTTTGCCTGTGTTGTACTTGTGATGGTGTCTACTACCTTTTCTTTTAAAACTGTCATGCTCACAAATACTCAGCTTTTTTACAATGAGGAGTAGTTTACTTTTTAGCAGTTCTAACACGGAATCTAGTGATATACCTTCAGCATCCTTGATAATTAATAGGCTATTAGATCTGGAAGGTGGGTTTGTTTGACCACTTGTTAGATGTAGTCCCAATCCCAGCCATTAAGTTTTGGTAAGAAGCACCTTTCTGGGTTATTTTTTGTTTTTCTTGAGCTGCTTGTGAGTGTCTGACTATTAGAGACACATGTCCAGTAACATCTGTGCAGCCTGCATATCTTTCACTTGTTATTGTCAGTTCTAATCATTACTTTATTCCTGGTTTTCCTGGTATTTCAGCTGAATTCATTTTATAGAAGTTTTTGAATAGCAATTATTATGTCTTCATTTCTGATCTTCATCCATAACATAATTTTCTTTGCTCAGAAAATTTGACATTAAAGTAATTTTCTTTGCTCAGAAAATACCACTGGTATCGTTTATGGGGCTCTGTGTCAGTGCTGTTCTGCATTCTACATCAGAAAGCCCAAATAGAAATTAAAAGATAGAATGTATGAACATTGCTATAAAATAAATAAAAAAAAGGATGACTAAAACTTTATATAAACACATTAATGATTATCCAGGGCACAACTTGAGTTTATAGTGCTTGAGAAGGTGACACCTAGTCCAAGAGGGGGTTCCTGGTTGTTTCTTAAAAAAAATAACTATTGGATTTTGTTTTTTTAATGCAGATGGGCAGCCAGGGCTTAATGAAATGGCATTTATAGTATGCATGTTAAACCTTAAGGCACAAACAAGAGAGAGGTTCTGGGTGTGCATCATCTCTTATAGTAAAATATTTAAGAAGGCTTGACTCTTGAACATGATGTACTTTGCAATTAATTTGTACTTTATGAGTTTGTTTTTTAGGATGTTGTCACTTTCACAAATTGAATGTTGATTTTGATCATTTGACTTTAAACTTTTGTATAAAAAACAGTTTTTTGAATGGATTGTTATCTGCTGAAATCACTTAAATGTATAGAAAGTGCTTATACTGCAATAAATGATGTTTGTTTTTCTAGAGTCCGCCTTCAGTCTTTTTTGTGGTTTTAAAGTTTATTAATTTGTTTTTGGTTCAAGAGTAGGAAAGAAGAGAAGAAACAAATGCGAGAAGCAATGTAAGCTCTCTATGGAGTTGAGATGGCATAAATGGATAAATGTCTAATTATGACCCAGGCAAACTGAGCTCAGTTAGCAGCTCAAGGATTTGAGAGTACTGTCCAGGGAAGAGAAAGAAAACATAGAGGTGGAGTCTGCTCATCTATCCAAGGTGAAGGCTAGAAAGCACACATGTGAAGTGCTGACTTTGGGTACATTCCCCAGGCAGGTTAGATATTACTGGAGATTCTTGCATTTCAAGGGACACTGCTATTGACATGATGCCTTTCATGAAAGCGGGAGGCATTACCACCATTACCACTTCTTATTCCCAGTGTTTGCTACCTCTGATATTTCTTGGGACTGCATAGTGGAAAGACCTAGGGATGAAAGGGAAAAAATGAATTTCCATGACAGCATTCTTGCTGTTCAGCTCCTTTCTCATAGGAAGGAAAAATGTGCTTTGCCCTTCTCACCTCTGTGGGAATAAAGGGGCCAATTAAATGAAAATGAGATGAAGTCTGATTATCCATGGAGCACAGAGGTGGCTGATGGTTCACAGGCAGTGTGGGCAAAATTTCAAGAACAAAATGTTGTTGGAAGATGTGTTTGCAGCAATGTTAAAGCTGATTCTAGGCAAACTCTAATTTTGAGTTGCAAACATAGATGAGAATGTATAAAATAGGGCTTGGCAACATTAGATTATTGACTGGGCTCTGTCAACCATAGGTGGTGGGTCAAGAAATCTGACTTTCTGAAGTAGAAATATATATTGGTATCCCCAAGGGAACATTTCTTGAAATACATGATTGAAGTGGCTAGTGTCATCTACTCCAGAATGAGGGCAAGTAGCATTTTTCCTGCTAAGAATATAGGATTGCTATTTTTATAAATTTTAACACTTGAATGTTTCCATCAATGGAGGGAAGGCCCGCAGCTCAGGAAAAAATATTATTTTCATCCTTCATATGTGAAGCGTAATAAGACATATTACTGAATCATTAGCAAATCACAAACATTGTTTAAAAATAATTCACACACAAATAAGTGTCATAAAATTAAGGACATTTTATTAAAATGTGTTGCCCTTTTAAAAAATATTTTTAAAAACTTAAACAGTGCATTTCAGTGTTCTGACTCACTTGTTTCAAAATACAATTGTTATGTTTAGAAATTTCGTTGTTTAAAATATTTCTTGTAAAACATATGTAAACATCTCTGCATGACGTCATTATCTAGAACAGCCATTTGAAACCTGAAAAAAATTTGTTGCAGCCCCATAATATTATGAGGTCAACTTCTAGAATATCTGATGTAGCAAATGTGTAGCTCAATGAAGTTGCAATTCCATTTTCCATTCTACCAGCAGAATGCTTAAAACTATCTCAATTGCATGACATCGCAGCCATTCCATGTTAGAAAAGCGACATGATCACACAGAAATTTCTGATCCTGGAAGTTGGCACAAACTGTTATAGGTACCTAATGGCACATTGCTTATATAAGTTAATTAAAAAAATAATTTCCTTAATAAACATTTTCTTATTTTTTTTTTTATTAAAATAGTTTTACATGATTCTGTTGTGTATGCTTTCATACACACGCACATGTATGTGTGTGTATATATATATATATATATATATATATATATATATATATATATATATATGGGTCGACTGCTTTTAGTCGAATTACATTTGGTCGAAAATTATTTCAGGCAGCCTACTTCACTGAAAGCTCATTTGACTGAAAGCTCATTTGGTCGAATTACATTTGGTCAACAATGGAATATAGCCCCTGTCCCACTGCAGTGTGACCCTGGAGTGAGAATATAAAGTAAGGGGGTGTGTGCAGTTTATGTACTATTATATACATGTGTATCCATTAAAAATACACTGAAAGATATTATGTCAGTAAAAATTAGTTGCAAAATGTGGGGGGCTATGCCCCCCCACATCCCCAACTTTATATTCTCACTCCAGGGTCACACTGCAGTGGGGCAGGGGCTATATTCCATTGTCGGCCAAATGTAATTCGACCAAATGAGCTTTCAGTGGAGTGGGCTGCCTGAAATCATTTTCGACCAAATGTAATTCGACTAAAAGCATATATATATATATATATATATATATATATATATATATATATATATATATATATATATATTTATTTATTTATATATAAATAAATAAATATATATATATATATATATATATGGGTCTATATCAGAACACTGAACGTTCAAAATTTCAGTGTTCTAATATTGACCCATTTTCAGCGACCAGGAAAGAATTTGGTTGTCCGTTTCTGTTGCTTCGGTATTTTCAGCACTGTGGTGGAAAGTTACGGGTTGGGTTCAGGTAAGTGTGCGATTGTGTGGATGTGAGGGTTAGGGTGGGTTAAGTGAGTTAGGGTTAGGGTGCGGGTCAAGTAAGTGTGTGATTATGTGGACGTGAGGGTTAGGGCGGGGTAGGTGAGTTAGGGTTAGGGCACGGGTGAGGTGACTGTGCGATAGTGACGGACCTTAGGGTTAGGGTTAAGGTAAGTGGATAGATAGTGGTGTATGTATAGTTTAGTGTAGGGTTAGGTGTAAGAGTTTAGGTGTATGTGTGTGGACTATTGTTTGTTTGGTGTGCTTGTGTTGTGTGTATGTGTTTTGGAACAGCAAATTTTTTCCCTAGGAAAAAATTTGCTGTTCTGAATGTTCAATGTTTTCAATTTTCGATTCCTAGGGTTCGTGTTCTAATATAGACCCATATATATATATATATATATATATATATATATATATATATATATATATATATATATGTATACATACATGTGCGTGTGTATATGTATGCATGTGTGAGAATGTATAGCAACTAATGTTTTCTGCAAACCAAGGTATTATCACTTTACACTGAAATTCTGCTTTTTCTTCCAGAAACGGCAAACACATATGTGGCTTACACCATCATATTGCTTTAAAAAAATGTTTAACTAGTCTACCTAATTTTAATTTATTTTCAGCCACATTTAGAATGTGAAAAGTATGCAGCATTCTATCAATCTTAATCATAAAGGCACATTCATTAACGCTAAAAACCTATACAAATGTTTTGCAAAACTATATTCTAAAATGATTCCCTCTGGGAAGAAGAAAATATAGTTTTAATACAGACATTGATGTAATGTTCCTCTTACAGAAGAAAGTGCTAACATTTTTGAAAGCAATAATAAAGCTTCTGAAGGAAGAAAAAGTGCTTTGCTGAGTAAAATAATTAATAAATACAAATAAATTCATTAGTTCATTTTACAGCTACAAAAATATTCTACTATCTCTGTTATTGTTCCATGCAAGACCTGATACAGCAGGTCACTACATGTAGACCCTTCTTGAGTATCTTGTACGGGTGGTGCACAGTCACAGGTCATATGACATACAATTGATAACATGCTTACAAAACTAGGAGATAAAGGGGGAACATACTTGCACAGAGACCCTACTGAGGCAAACTTCTAAATCACTGTACAGAATTTGGTTGTGTAAGTTTACTATTAAGTTAATTACTAGTGAAAATACAAATGAACACAGTGGATACAGTATTTAAGCCTTTAAAAAAATAATAATTTACTATGAAAATGTGCAATATTTTTCTGAACTTCAGTTCTCTGTAGTTCAGCATAATAATTACATTTTGAAAATTACAACTTAGGCATACAACTGCAAGGCTAATTTGATTTTCTCCACCATGCCATGTAGCATGATTACCTTTTGGAACGCTATGGTCTGAGTTGAAGCAATGAGTTTTAATCATGAAACAAAGGATTAGAATCCACCACTGCTTTGATTGCATTACTATTCCTGAATTGGACTGTAAGCTTTAAGTGTTCATTACACTGAAAAAATGTATATCTTCTTCTTTACAAATGCAAGCTTGACATTTGTCTTACAATATTATGAATTACAAGCATGACTATTTAAAAGATATGTTGCTTAGATTACTAGTTTGCAAATTTATTGGACTCAAGACGCAGTAGACATTGTTAGAATGTGTTAAACATGTGTAGAGCAGTGAAACCGTAACTTGAAAGAATGTCAACTTCATTTTTTAACTGCTTCCTAAACGTCAGAGATTATGCTGGACTGAACTGTATTACAAATTCATTTGGTGAATTTGAATGCACGTCATATGACAAGTTATAAAATTCATTACATTTCAGTTTGATAATCCAGTACTGCAATATAATATATATGTGTATAATTGTGCTATATTTCATGCATTTTCTGTGTGTGTGTGTGTGTGTGTGTGTGTGTGTGTGTGAATATATATATATATATATATATATATATATATATATATATATATATATATATATATATATTAATATATAAATTTTCTTTCCTCTCAGTGCACTCTGACGGTATCTTTTAATCTATCAGCACTGAAACTGCACCATTATGTTCTGAATTTTGCTATGTACTCATTCTGTATATAATAATTTTGATTATAAAGACCGTTTTGTATTTCCTGTTCTTTGAGCTCAGGCTGTGGTTGGAAAAGGTCAATAAACCTGTCCAGTTATCGGGTGAACAAATAGTAAGTAAAACAAATCAGTATTCGCCAAAGCAAGTACTGTTTCCCAAAAGCAACTAAAAGTATTCATCTTCTTGCCTTCTCACTACAACCTTCATGCTGGTAGCTAACTGAGAACCTCGAATCTTGCGGGAATCAAGAAATCTTCTGCAGCAGCTTCTCAGAAAAAATAATTTTCATCTGAAAACAATTAGTTTCACCTTGTATAGTTCATTACAGTTTGCTTCAGTACATTATGCCTATATTATGAACCAGTACATAATGGAACATGCATTAATCTCCTCTGTCTCATATGAATACTTTGATTCTGTGGGAAGTCATTTCAACAGAATATGAGAAGCATGACAAAGCACATACATAGCTGTGCTGCTTTTTAAAAGAAGGCCTGAGTAATCAAGGCAGTTAAAATATACAACATGCAAAGCAGTAAGACTTAACAAGATGCAAGATATTGTGATAAACTGTGCACTGCAGAGTATAACACAGTGCACTTCCTTAGATTAGCTAACGACATTAAATACATCAGAGTTGGTCATATTATGATGCAGAGTGGATAATTTGCTTTTTCTTCATTGTCTTAATTATGAAACATTTATTTGTTTTGACATGTCCACATTTTATGGTGCTGGTATTTGTTTATAACAATTACGATTGGCTTGATTACAACTGTTGTAAGTGCAGATATCAGCACTTTTGATGTGCATACGATGAAAGTTCTATTAAGAGATGTTTCAGCTGGACTTTTTTGCCATAAACTGAATGTTAAACATGAACTCAAAAATGCAGTGAATCTGACTAATGACAAGTTCCTGCTGTTGAATTTATTTTCTCATTACCTGCAGTTCTTAAATCAGCTGTCATCTTGACAATCTGTATATTCATGATTTCTCTTCCATTTGCAAACAAACTTACAGATATTGCTAATTGTGCACAGTGTGCCTTTCTGGAACAGAGAGGTTGATTAATTACAAAATCGAACTAAAGCTTTAGTACCACGTGAACTGGAGTAGAATGCAGATTGTACCAAAAAAATGTAAAACAGACAAATGTTCCATAGGAAATGATTCTAAAACTTTGCAGTAATATTGAATCAGTTAAATATCCCTTAGCCTTATACAATCTGCTTGATATTATTTAAATATGACTTGAATGAAACCATGTTCAGAAATGCTTTCTGTCAAACGATTCGTGATCCAATTACAATAAACAGCCTGTAATGCTTCTAAGCTTAGAGTAATTATCTTTTTGGAGCATTAACTAGTGCATATACTGTTTTGTCAGTACTGCTATTTATAGTGGTGTCCGCAGACGTAGGAGATGATGGCTTGAACGTTGGTGAAGAATACTGAGGTTCTTCTTGAACGAACTGCAAATGGAAAACAAACATTTAAGATACTGCAAGTGATGTCATAAAGCATTTGAACTTCCATGCAATGATTTGCTTGTGCAAAACAAATGACGTAGAAAGTAAGCTTATCACCACAGTAATCTTGCTGAAAGCAGGCTAAAAACCTTATTCTTTAAGTAAGAGGTATTAAAATTCTAGTAGAATGTATTTGTTTTAGATTTACGCTTCTGCATGAATTCTTTCATTTGCACTGTGTGTTTCTGTGCATGAACAGAATATGTTTTGAATGTTTCATTCTTTATACGTGACTATTAGCTGTAAGAAATTATCTATAGTCAGTATACAGCCATGGCATTATAAATAATGAAAGAAAAAAACAATGCTTGCACAGTCTTAACTGTCTAGAATAATCATAACTTCCTACAATAACATACTTTGGATCAGTTTATGTCAAAAGGCATCAGCAGTTATAAAACCATAAAAAGCACCAAGAAACACCCTTCCCATCATTGTATTTGCTTATTCACTTAAGTTTGTCTGTGATTCTAAGTAATTAAATATTTCTGTATGATGTGAGAGCATCTGAATGGCAGTTAACCATGAATATAAATGTAATTAAGGCATGACATAAAAGTTACCTGATTTTCTGCACCTTTATCACCGGCTATATGCAAAAAAAAAAAAAAAGTAATAAATAAAAAGCCAAAGAAATTAGTAGCACAACACCAACATCAGCATTATTATATACAGTAAAGAACAAAAATACAGGAAATACATTTGTTTTGCAACAGTTGTTCTGATTGTTTTACTCATTGAATAACTCTAAATTTTTAGTGTGATACAGAGCAAATTAGATCAGAAATTGCTGTCTTATGATGCATGTTACCATGGGCTATTTCCCTACATTGTTTTACATTCATTGTAGTTAATGTACTTACCAGTGAACTATACCAATGTATTATTTACTAAAAACTCTCATCAGAACTGAATGTTCTTTGTGGTAAGTACAAGAAGGATCATGAAAGCTCAGAAAAAAAACTTGCAATTCCCAAAATTATGCAGAGGAAACAGAACCACCACCACCATTTGGTGTGTCAACATTCAAGTGAACCCAGTGTAGGTAGGTTACATAATGTAAGTTAAAGTAGAAATGAAGGGTGTGCTGCAACTGTATTATGCAATTATGTACTTTGTGAAAAAATAGATTCAGTTCTTTTAGTGTTTTTTTTTGGCTGTTGAGTTTGTAGCGGACAGTGTGTTTAATGCAGGGTAGGTGAAGTATCCCACTACACTTTCTAAAACAGTAACAAACGTTTGGAATTGGACAAACCTGCTTAAAATTATACACACACACACACACATATATATATATATATATATATATATATATATATATATATATATATATACATGTATGGATTCACTTTATAATCTCGAAATACTGAAACATTGAATTTCAGCATGTCGAGACTATAAAGTCGAATCCGCAAAATATTGAAACCACAAAACTGTGAAAGTAAAAATCGCGAAGTTATATGCACCATACACCACACTACACTACACATACACCAGACTACCCACACTACAAAACACAAACAAAACACACAATCACAGAAACACAAATTGACAAACCTACCCTACAAATAAGGAGGGGGGCAAGTCCCTCTGCACCCCCATGTGGGGGGCTGCGTCCCCCCACACCCCACTACTTATATATATGCTAACTCCGAGATCGCACCAAACAGAAAAAGACAGTAAACTCACAACCAGACATTCTACAGTCCCTCGCGCACACACACACACACATCACATACATACAAACACCACCACTTTCAACACTTAAACACTATTACCTGCCTACCTTAACCCACACGTACAACTTCCAAACACACTCACATACACTCAAACACCTACCTAAAACCCTTACAAAATAGCTACTTACCTTAAATTACACCTAAATCCACACACTAAACTGGACACCATCCACAAAATACATTCCACGTCACATACCGTAATACCATAACCACGAATTCGACATTTCTGGATTCGCGGTTATGCGCTTTCACTATTTTGAACATTTGGCTTTAAAGTCTCGATATACACACACACACACACACACACACACACACACACACACACACACACACACACACACACACACACACACACACACACACACACACACACACACACACACACACACACACACACACACACACACACACACACATGCACACACCACCAAATGATGCACTTACTGATGCAAAAGTGTGTTATTTCTGCAGTGTAATCTGTCGATAAGGAAGGACCTCTGAAAGTTTTCTTGAGCTGAAAGATCCTTCTATGACAACATGACAGACTGATTCCATGATTCCTCACATTGTCTGGTAACACCTCACATTGAAAATTAACATATTTGATGATGTAGTATTGAACCTGCAATGTAACCAAATAGCTTCTCTGTTGTAGAAGTTGTTTTTGATTACCCTGAATACCTTGTCAGTATATATAAATCATGTTCGCTGGTTATTGTGACATCATTTTGTGGGTGCTTTTTTGAGAAGAACTGAGTAGTCTGTATAACTATCAACTGTCTGTATTCAGTTCTGCTTCTGATCACACCCACAAGACACAAAAAACAATTTTAGTGCAAGTTGTTTATTTGAAGTCTAAGTGACTTACAGTCGACTCCCTCTTATCCAGCTTCTCTTTAAATGGCCTCCTCTTTAACCGTCCATCAAATGTTTGCCATAGCCCTAGCAAAAGACAACATAGAAGAGCAACACTTCCACCTTCTCTGGGCTAAATAATGACAGACATTTGAGCTTTAGACTTCATATTCATTAGAAAAATACATACTAACACAAATCCTGTTATTCTAGCTGATTTATAACCTATAAGTGCTATTTTGTATGCTTTTTCTCATTAAACAGCCATTCCTTTATCCAGCTTAAGGTCCGATCCCAGTGAGGCCGGATAGGAGGGAGTCTACTGTAAATATCAGAAATGCATGTAATATACCTGTGAGCTATGAAGCATGGAAATAGGAAATCATGGTAGTGTAGCAGAAATACTCAATACGCTTTTGTATGCCGTATTATTGAAAGCAACAGCTGTGAGCATTGAAATGTCAATTTGTATTCAAGCTTGGTTGCACTGAACTTTATGATGGTGTGACTTTGGTTAAATGGTAATACACTTTTGTTCGAAACTGACAAAATTATCTTTTTTTGGTCAAAGCTCATTGTTTAGAAACTGCTGTACTTTTTAAACATTTTTATCTCCCATAGTAAAATAATAATAATAATAATAATAATATTAACAGAGCTGTGCATGTTTGTGTGTTGGGGTGTTACTTTTTCCATCTAATTTGTTGTTATAAAGCTCTTTCGTGATAGGCGGTTAGTACATTTTCAACTTTGTCTGGTACACATTATTTACTTTCGCTGATAATTCAAAGGTCTGCTTTCCTAAGAAGGGTTTACATATGCAGAAAGAATAGTTACAATTTGTTATGAATCAGTTTTCTGCTGCATTTTGACCTTTGTTTTAAAAGCAAACAATTGCTTAACATTCATGTTGTATCCTGCCTCATGTATGTATAGAAATACTTTTTTTGATAGAAAAAAAAAACAGCGAGACCTACCAGAGTGTTAATTAAATTAAATTCTAAGAATAAGGACTGCAAACAACTGAAATTCACTTTGTCAAAATAAAAGGTTATTATTCTAGCATTTGAGTTGCTTATGCTGCTCCATGTAAAAATGTAAGTGTTTCAGTTACAAAATAATTGTTTTATGCAACTATTAAAGGAGGTTTATGAAATATTCTCCCATAAAATCTCAAGACATTAGCCATTTTTCAGTTTTTTTCACAGGACACAAGTGGCATTTAGAATGTCCTCGGCAAAGAGGAAAAAGTGGTATCCCTACCCAGTCTTAAACTTTGCCTCCTTTTTCAAGGAGTGATAGGCCTCTAGGAGTGATAGGCCTCAAGAAGTGATAGGCCAGTCATACCAGGGATTCATTTATGAATACCCATCCAGTTATCTAATTCCTTCTTAAAGGAAGATAGTGGGGTCAGATTGCTTGATCTGGAGAGTAAGATTGTTCCAGAGAAGGGGTATTTGTTGTATGCTGAATCCGTCTTTTCACTGTGATTTAATTTACTAAAAAAGGTTCAGATCTTTGGTTCTGGAGTGGCTCGACTGTTTGACTTGCAGAGAAATAAGAAGTCATGGGCTACCAGATCCTTAATGGCCCAGATTGACCTTACAGAATCTATACAACACTAAATTGAGGGACAAGGCTTCTAGTTTCTCTTAGTAGCTCAGGTCCTTTAGCCCCATAATATTTTTTGTTAGGAATCTTTAAGTAACATACATCCCACATGAGCATTGTACAGGATGGTGGTCCTATTCAGTGCAGAATACAGAGAGGTAAGGATTTCTTTGGATCTAGCGGAAGTGCCCTTTGAGATCAGATGTACCAGATGGACTACTTTCTTGACCATTGTTGCAACATATTGATCAAAGGGAGAGAGTTATCTATCTATGTTCCAAGGCCTTTCATATCTTCATTTTGGAGTGGGTGATTTCTTTACTGTAAGCCTGGTGGAGGGTTTGTTTGCCATATGCAACTTGTTCTTCTTTCAGCTTTTCCCGGTTAGGGGTTGCCACAGCGGAACTCCGGTCCGCTAATGATTGGCAGTAGATTTTTATAGTGCCGAGGTGCCAGCCCAACGCCCAACCTTCAACGAAAACACACCCATTAATGCAAGTCTTTCGAACGCCACTCGACCGCGGGGAGGACATGCAGACTCCACACAGAAGGTACTCCGGCCGAGAATCGAACGAGAGAACCTCTTGCTGTGAGGCGACAACGCTACTGCTGCACCACCGCGGCTTTTTTTTGCCATATGCAACAATGATGCATGTTTTTAATATTAGGTTTTAGCCTATTTTCAGAACTCCAGCTAGTAAAGTGTGTTCATTTTGTAGCTTCCTTGTATCAGAAGGGAATTTAAGTATCTGATCTGCTCTGAGCTACAACAGAATGGCATTAAATATACTGATCCCAAGGATATTGCCAATATCCTGGCAGATCAATTCAGTGCCAACTTCACCCCCCTCTCACCCCCTAAACGGACCATCTCAATACTGGAAAATTGCCAAATTCCAGTAATAACGGTCACACAGGTAAAAAACGCACTCTCCAAAGCTAAAAATACAGCATCCATGGGATCAGATGACATCCTGGGCTGTGTATTACATGAACTACAAAATGAACTGGCATCTCACCCAAGTGTCATGTTTAATCATAGCCTCACCTCAGGCTTCATGCCCACTAAGTGGCACACAGCTACAGTTATCCCACTCCACAAGGGGGGATCTACCTTTGATCCTGGGAACTACCACCTCATCAGTCTGATGAGCCTAATCTGCAAGGCCATGGAATGTATTATCATGGAACTTATAAACAAAGACATTGGCAACCTTCAAACACTGTACCCCACCCAGTTTGGGTTTGTGAAGGGCCGATCTTGCCTCCTGAACCTGATTGACTTCTTCGAATCAGTCTCGAGATCTGTGGACGAGGGTAAGGCAGTCCACACAGCCTATCTGGACCTCGCCAAGGCCTTTGACACCATCCCCCACTCTGGAATCATAGATAGACTTACTAAGCTGGGCATTAATCCTTATGTCACTTTAATGGGTTGCCAACTGGCTTACTGACAGAACCCACACTGTAAAAGTAGCTGACTCCAAATCCAGCTCCAGACAAGTGACAAGTGGAGTACCTCAGGGTTCAGTTCTGGGACCGCTCTTGTTTGGCATCTACTTCTCTGAAGTACAGGCCAACACTAAGGGACTCTGGCTAACAAAGTTCGCACATGACTGCAAACTGGCAGCCATTACTGAATCCCCAAATGTTGGGATACTCTACAAAAGGGCCTTACAGAAGCTGATGCTTGGTGCCAGAGCCATGGGTTCAAGCTCAATGCCAAGAAATGTATAGTTATCCCCTTTGGGAAAAAACATGCACCCATGAATTACCACATAGGTGGCAGTACACTAAACACCGAAAGTGTGATAAGAGACTTAGGGACACAGGTGAACAGTGGTCTCACCTTCGATAACCACATTGCCACAACAGTCAGGAAATCCTGCTATGTGGCACACCTCATCTCTAAGGGCTTTTCATCCAGAAAAAAGGAAGTAATTGATCCACTGTACTCATCCCTCATTAGACCCATTATAGAATACAATGACCCATTTGGTATGTACCTCTCAAGACATCTGCAACAACTGGAAAGGCCGCAGAAATACCTCACTAAAAGAATCACAGGCCTAAAGCATATGCCCTAAGCTGACCGCCTTAAAAAGCTCCAGCTATACTCTGTCACATATCGTCTACTCAGAGGTGATCTCTGCTTAACATACAAGGCCATGTCAAACCCAGAGCTGTTGGACATGCTACACATAAAGAAATCCCAATCCCTCAGAGACACATGGTCCAGGGATCTAAATCTTGTCATCACAATAAACAAAACATGTTGGAGGGATAGGTTCCTGACTCAGGGATTCTCCAGACTCTGGAATAGACTGCCCATACATGTCAAGCAGAGTGCCTCTTTGGCCCTCTTCAAAAGGAACCTTGACGATTGGATGGGAGAAAGGAAATTCACCCCTGGGATCATGTCAGTCACCCTGCTAGACAGGGGTCCAGGGAAGTAAATAGTGTGGGAAGAAATAGCCATGGAATTGTTATGGCTAGGCTTGTACAGGCCCTAAGGCCAACAGCCTAGTACCAACCTATAAACCTATGAACCTATAACTATACCACCCAGTTTACAAACATCGGCAACCTTGGCTAATCAGAGTTCCTAATTTTTGATTTGGAGATCAGAGGCATACATACCAGACTTCACTGGTTACTTTCATGCTCTTTGAGGACATGCCTGCCACCTTCACAGTGTGGGTTCTGTCCCTCAGACAATCACTTACCCATCGAAATACAGAGGACTCATTTTGGAGTGCATTTAGCCTGTTGATAATGTTGGCATGTGCTACAGTATCAAATACCTTGGTGAGGTCAAGCTTTGCTGTATAAACAACATGACCGCTGTCCACGGCATGTGTTACTCTCTCAGAAAAATTCACCAGATTCATTAGACAGTATCTTCCCTTTATCAAAAAGCTGGGGGCCAAGTCTTATAAGATTTTTCATAAAATAGTTCTTCAGGTATGTTATGACCTGTTCTATGGCGTTACACATGATGCCTATCATGCTGATGGAGCTGTAATTCCCTGGGTCAGTGGTGGTCCACCTTTGAGAAGTGGCATCACAACTGGTGTGTCAAACCTAGGGGACAAAGCTGGTGGATAAACTAAGGTTGGAAAATTGAAACAGTGGGTCCAGCAGCACATGTTTAGTGCTGTTAAGCAGTCTGGTATGTTATTAGGTGCCATACAGAATGTACTTTTTGTATTCAGAGTACTTTTAACAAGTGTTCTTTTGTGATGATACGGAGTTTGAGATCCTTGGTGTATGTGGGTCTTGTATAAATGCCTCTAGGGTGAAATTTGCAGTGAATGTGTTTCTTAATAGATTTGTGATAGACACTTGATCAAAGTAGGTAGTGCCATTATGAATAAGTTTAGGGCAATGATAGGCATTATTTCATAGCTTCTTGAAGTAAGTAAAGAAGGATTTGTGATTATCTTAAGGTTCTGATGCCATCTTATCATCATGGGAAGCCTTTTGTTTTCCTGATGGTATTTTTCAGTACCTTGGATAACCTTTTAATGGTGACCTTGATCTGTGGGTCTTATGTTTTCTAATGAGCTTTTTCCTTTTATTATATTGTTTGTTTATACATATGGATCCCCAGACTGGCTTGGTCTTACCCTTCACATCCCTTTTTGTTTAATTTTGGTAGGGAATAACAGATTTATACAGTTTTCTGCAGGAGTGTAAAAATGATTTATACAGTTTTCTAGGACAGTGTAAACTATTTTTGCAAAACTACATGCTGTGTCATCATTTTGGAAGGGGATATATTTATACTTGAGAATTCATCATGGAATTGTAAGAGGTATGTACATATGAAATCTTTGAATACCGTGATGTTTGCATCTGCTGGGTTAGGGATTTTGAATGAGAAGGTTGACAATTTGTTCATAGGTTCATAGGTAGGTACTAGGCTATCGCCCCAAGGGCCTAAGTAAGCCTAGCCAACAAGGTTCCCTGACTTACACCACCCAAGAAAGTTATTTTCCTGTGCCCCTGTGGAGCAGAGCCACTGAAGTGATCCCCAGGGTGTATTTCCTTTTTCCCAATCATTCATCAAGATTTTTCTTGAAGAGTGCTAATGAGGAACTTTGCTTGACATAAATGAGTAGCTTGTTCCAGAGTATGGGAAGTTTCTGGGACAGGAATCTATCCCTCCAGCATGTCCTGTTTATTGGGGTGATAAGATTTAGGTCCTTAGAGTGTGTAGCTCGGAGGGATTGGGATTTCTTTAGGTGTAGCATGTCCAACAGCTCTGGGTTTGACATAGCTTTATATGTTAGGCAGAGATCACCTTGGAATAGGCGATATGCTATGGAGTAAAGCTGGAGTTTTTTGAGACGGTCAGTGTAGGGCATCTGTTTGAGGCCAGTAATCCTCTTTGTGAGGTACTTATGCGGCCTTTCCTGTTTATGCAGATTTCTTGTGAGGTACATTCCAAAAGGGGTGCTGTACTCTATAATGGGTCTAATGAGTGTCAGGTAGAGGGGAACAATGACCTCTTTTTTCCTGGATGAAAACTCTTTTGTGATGAGGTGTGCCACATAGAAGGATTTCTTGACTACTGTGGCGATGTGATTATCAAAGCAGAGACTAGTGTCCACCTGGGTCCCAAGGTCTCTTATCACACATTCGGGGTTAAGTGGACTGCCACCTATGTGGTAGTTCATAGGTACAGATTTTTTACCAAAGGGGATATCAATGCACTTTTTGGCATTGGGCTTGAGACCATGGCTCTGATACCAGGCATCTGTCTCAGTGAGGCCCTTCTGTAGGATGTCCACATCATTTGGGGACTCGACTGGGGCTTCCAGTTTGCAGTCATCTGCGAACTTTGTTAGCCAAAGACCTTCTGTGTTAGCCTTTACTTCAGAGAAGTAGATACCAAACAGGAGAGGTCCCAGGACTGAACCCTGTGGTACTCCACTTGTCACTGACTTGAAGTCAGATTTGGAGTCTGCAACTTTTACAGTGTGGGTTCTGTCAATGAGCCTGCTGGCAACCCATCTTGTGATTCAGGGATTTATACCTAGTTTAGTGAGTTTAGCTATAATTCCAGAATGGGGGATGGTGTCGAAAGTCTTGACAAGGTCAAGACAGGCTGTGTGAACTATCTTACCCTCGTCTACGGCTTTGTTGACTGCCGCAAAGAAGTTGATCAGGTTCAGGAAGCATGATCTGCCTTCCACAAACCCAAATTGGGTGGGGTCCACAGTTTGGAGGTTACCAATGTCTTTGTCTATGAGTTCCATGATGATAAGTTCCATGGCCTTACAGACCAGGCTTGTCAGACTAATAGGGTGATAGTTCCCGGGAGCAGTGGTGGCTCCCCCTTTGTGGAGTGGGATAACTGTTGCTGTGCACCATTCAGTGGGCACAAAGCCTGATGTGAGGCTGTGATTGAACATGGTGCTTAGGTGGGGAGCCAGTTCATTCTGAAATTTGTGTAAAACGCAGCCTGGGTTGTTGTCCAGTCCCATGGTTGCTGTGTTTTTGGCTTTAGAGAGTGCAGCTTTTACCTGCGTAGTTGTGATTACAGGGACTCTGCATTCTTCCTGTATAAATATGGGCCCTTTAGGGGGTGAGAGCGGGGTAAAGTTAGCACTGAACCTATCTGCCAGGATGTTGACAATATCAGTTGGTTCTGTAATTTTCATGCCATTGTGCTGTAACTCAGAGCAGATCTGGGTGTTGCCATTGAGATTCTTAACATAGCTATAGAATGCTTTGTGGTTGTCCCTAGAATCAGTAGCAATTTTGTTTTCATAGCTAGCTTTGGAGGATCTTATAAGGGATCTTAGCTTCTTACTGAGGCTGACCAGGGAGCTCCTCCACTCATGAGATTTTACTCTCTTTTGCAACAGTTTCTTCCTTCTGTTATAGAGATTGTTTATGGCAGGGGACCCCTAGATTGGCTTCCTTTTTTTGGAGGATAGTGTCTTGGTTCTGTTTGGGACAGCACAATCCATGCACTCGTCTAAGTGGTTACAGAGTGCATTTGTGTAGGATTCAGCAGTCGTAACTGTATTGTCCATCTGCATGGGTGTCATGAAGTTTGCCACTTCTGTCTTAAGAAGCATGAGGTTGGCTTTGGAGAAATTTTTTACCGTGATTTCCTTAATGGGGGGTGGGGGCAGGATGTGGATATCTAGGGTGATTAGCTTATTGTCGGATCTGACCAACGAGGAGTTGACTTCAGGTGTGGAACACAGGTCACTCATGTTGGTAATGACTAGGTCTAGGATATGGTTGCCCCTGGTGGGGGTGTGGATAAGTTGATCCAGGGCACTGGAATTTATGAATTCCAGAAAGCGTTGAGCTAAGGAGTTGGTACATTAGTAATTTTCCCAGTTAATGGTGGTTTAGTTGAAATCACCCATTATTAGGGTGTTTGGTTGAACCCCAATATTTTCCAGTATATCAAGAAAAGATGTGTGGGAATCCTGGGGCATGGTGAG
>NC_056732.1:506715927-506873427 GCF_019279795.1 Protopterus annectens | reverse complement strand
TGGTCAAGAAAGAATGGTTAGTTCTTAAGGTTACTCTATCCATGTGAAAAATTATGCAGGACTCTGCACATCAGAGCTTGCACCTCAGATATACAGCTGGCTGAGGCGAGTACCAGCAGCAACACTGTCTTGCAAGTAAGGAATCTGAGAGGGGTTCATATTATGTTATCAAACGATTAACATAATTAAATGCTCAGAACTTCGAAACGGCCACATTTCAAAACTTTTATTGTGGGGGGCACAGCCCCCCACACCCCCCGCTAATTATATATTCCAACTCTGAGATCACACTACAGTGAGGAAAGGGCAAATATCCCAATCTTCACTGTACTGTGATCCCACAATGCGATCTTCGAAATGAGGCCGTTTCGAAGTTCTGAGCATTCTCTTACGTTATCTTTCGATAACGTAATAGGAACCCATCTGAGAGGTGCTGAGACAATTGGCTCAAAGGTAACTGATACTTTTCCAGTACATAATTTAGCTGTTGGAAGAGTGCAGACACCCTTCTGGGTGGCCTAAGATATAAGACCGCTTATAGAAATTGCTTCATATGAGGGTAGGCATACACAGGATAAGAAGGGCAGGCAGAAATAGCAGAAGACCTTCCTTATAAAAGATGGAAGGGCATTCTATTATATGTTTCAAAGTTGCTTGGATGGGTAGAATACCTCTGATCTTGCAGCAGACAGAAAACCTTTTCATTTTGCCACTTAAAATTTTCTGGTTCTCGGTTTTCTAGCCTCTTTTAATGTCTTTTTGAAAATAACTATGCGAAAGGAATCGGTAGCCAATCATCAATGCAGTCAATTTTAGTGTCTTCAGGTTGGGGTGGATGACAGCCCCTTGTTCTGGGTTATTAGGTCCACTAAGAGGGAAGTTTCATGATTTGTTGATGGTTAGGATGGAAACCAATGATACCTGGGCCAGTAAGGATCCAATAGTATAATTCTTGGTTCATCTGCCTTCACTTTCTGCAATACCCTGAGGATAAGGGGTATTGGTGGAAAGGCAGAGGGAAAGCAGTTTGTTCAGTTGAATATAAGTTGAAGGACAAGGCAACTGTTCCCCATGCCCTTATCTAGGAAATCCTTGAACAAAAACTTCACCTGTCTGTTTTCTGGGGAAGTGAAAAATGTTTGGCACACCCCATATGTTTTCCTGGGCCTGACAAACAAACCTTGTCAGCATCCATTCACTGAGGTCTAGAAGGGATCTGCTCAGACTGTCTACCATCATTATGTCTTGACCCAAGATGTATACAGCTATTGATGAGATGCCTAATTGTTGAGCCAGTAGCTATAGTTTCATTGCTAATCTGTATAAGTGGTAGGAATTAGTTGCTTCCTGTTAGTTTATATACCACATTATTGTAGTGCTGTCAGTTAGTATCTACTGCTCCTGGTATTAATCTTTTTTAAAGTTTGTCAAGGCCAAATTAACTGCCATCATCTCCTATGTACTGATGTGCTGGGCTGCCTGGTGCAATGTTGCATGTCCCTTGGACTCTGAGTGTTCTCAGACGTACTTCTAAAGTTGTTTCTGTGGTTAGGGTTTGGACTGTTGCTGGGAGTTGTAAGGGGCTCCTGGGCTGGCTTTGATGCTCTCCTCCCACCACAAGATTTCATCTGGCAAGCATGGTAGAATGGGTAGTGGCATTTCTAGCGAGTACTGAAGTTGGGACCAGCGTTTTTTTAGGAAGCAGTGTAGTTTCCTCATATGCAGTTTGGCCAATGGAACCATATGAATATAAGAAGTCATGAACCACAGCATCCTTAGAATTTCCCTTGCAGTAATGAATTGTTTACAGCGTATATGTATAAAGTACTTTGAGAGAAGCAATACCTTGCCCTATGGTAGAAAGGCTCTCTGATGGGTTTAGTCTAGGTCTGCCCCCAGAATGGTAACCCTGGTGATGGGCGTTAATTATGACTTCTCGATATTGAAGATTAAATACACCTTCTGAAAGTAATCCATGGCAATTTGTGCAGCTGCTAGAAGGGCTGCTGGGGATATTGCCTGGATTAGACAATCATCTAAGAATGGGCAAAAACTGATTCCCCCCTTGCTTGGTTCTGCAGAAGGCAATGACTGGTGCCAGACATTTAGTCAATACTTGAGTGCAGTAGACAAACTGAATAGTAAGGCACAAAATTGGTAGTGTGATTCCCCCTAAATGATACAGTAAGAATCTCCTGTTTCTGAAGGATAGGACCATGAAGCCAGATCTTTCAAATCCAGAGACACCATCCAATCCCCTGGAAAGTTAAGAGGCAACAGTTTTTGAAATATTAACATTTTGAATTTTGGCACTACCAGGAATTTGTTGATGTTCTTCATATTTCACTGCTGCAGTCATTACATTTGGGTTATCTGCTTGCAGGTAGCCCTCAATTGGCCTGAATATCAAAGTCTTGGGTCCTGCGTTGGTTGCTGTCTCATCTTCCATGACGTTAGGTAGTCAGGGGTATAAAGCATGCAGCTGATGCCATTACATCAGTCTTTCTTGCTGTGCGGTGCCTGAAGTAGAAGCAGTTTGCAAGTGCCAGTCTGCCGACTCCTGAAATTTTCATTTTCGAGTTTCAGATCCGAAGTCTTCAACAAAGCTAAGTACCCCATAGAAGATCCTTTTTCTTGCTCTAAACTGATGTCAGTAAAAGTTAACAATTGTATTTCTTGTGGAAAGCAAATACCTCATAAAGATTTTCATTCATACTGCATTCCTTGCTTAGGCCCAGACCACGATGTCCCTCGCTGTCAGTTTTGTGCCTTATTCAAACCTTGAACTATTCATTGTCGGTTCATGTTCACATCTAAATATTTTTGTACTTGGTTCAATTATCCAGAAATGGCTACGGTAAGCCACCCGACTACCAACATTCCAAAAAAATGCTTAGATAAAGACAGAGACAGACCGCATAGGTCCAAAGCTGCCGACGACGCTTCTGTTAAGCTAGTCACCAGTTCGCTGGTACTCAGTGAGGCGCTTTTGCAGCCTCTGATACCCACTACTTCAGATTTGCAGGCTTCTACTGAGACCCATTCGGAGTCCAGTATGATGCGAGATGCTTCTTCGACTGTGCAACCTGCGGATGTCTCTACCTTGGATGGGTCTAGAGCCACTATGCAGGCACCGGCTTCTGAGGGTGTATTCAAGCCTACTGACTTGCATATTAAACTGTCATCTTCTTCTTCAAGGCCTAAAACTCAATCCACACCTAGAAAACCAACACCCAGACTGCATGGTCAGGCCCCTATGCCTAAAAAACAAATAATAATAATGGCAAGACCTTATTACTCTAATCAGGGGAAGCCACTCTTCTCCCTCTAAGAGACCTAGAACTGATTTTCCTTCTGATTCTTCTGATCAGGATTCTGAAATTTCTGTTTTCTCTCATGACCAGGAGTTGTCCTTATCTACCTATGAATATTTTGATGCAGAGGAATCCATTCCCTCTGCTTCCCCTCCAGAGGATGTCTCTTTTGGTAAAACTTTGCATACTCTTAGGGAGCATTTCCACTGGGAAAGCCAGGATTTCTCTGACTCTAAAAAGAGGTTTAGGGAATTCTTACTCCTACCTCAACACAGGCCTTTAGCTATCAATCCTGTACTGGACATTGCGGATGACGCCTTCTTGGAATCGAGCCTGGCCCCTGACACTTTACCTCCGGCTCCCAGAAAACCTGACAGGTATTACAGAGTAGCTGACTTTCACGAGTTCCTCTTTAAGAATCCCACTGCAGATCCTGAGACCATTTCACAGGGACCCAAAGGCATTAAAGCTACTGCTGCCAAAAACCATACACCCTCTGATAGAGATTCCAGGGCCCTGGACAGATGGGGTAAGAAGGTATACACTTCTGCTCCTTTGGCCATTAGGGCCTTAAACTGCCAGTTTCACATGTTAAAGTATCAGCAGCATATTATTGGATTGCTTAAACAGAAAATGATGTTGATTCCTGACTGTGCTGAAAATAAAGAATTACAAGATTTAATGCATTCTGCTGAACAAGTTGGAAAACATACTTTGCAATGTGGTTATGATTCATTAGAGGCATCTTGCAGGGCTGCCGTCACTGGGTCTGTACTTAGAAGGCATGCTTGGCTTAAGGAGCACACTTTTCCAGATCATGTTAAAGCTAAATTACTGGATGCTCCCTTAAATCAAGACTGCCTGTTTGGCAACAAAGCAGAAGAAGTACTTAAAAAGATGGAGGAAAAAGCTATGATTTCCTGCAAGTACAGCCTCCCAGATTTAGTAGGCACTGGCCTTCTAAGAAGTGGTCCTTTCCCACCTCGTCCAGGCCTTCTCAGTCCAAACCTAGGACCAGCAGACCACCCAGGCTTCAGTTTTCAGGTACTCACAGGCCTAAGCAGTGGGGGGCTCCCACTTCCAAAGCTGGAAGTAGTAAGACACCCCGCTATGGTAAACTGTCACAATGACTTAACTTTAAACCTTCCAAACCCTGCTCAACTGACTGTTCCTTTAGGGAGAAAGATCGCCTTGCATGCAAAAAACTGGGAACTCATTACCCAAGACAAATTAGTTTTAAATATAGTTTCCCAAGGATTCAGATTCCACTTTCACTCCTTACCAACTCCAAACGGTTGGCCAGACCTACTCCCAAATCAGTGGGCAGAGGCTCAAAAGCAGGTTCTCTCTCTTCTAAGTATCAGGGCTATTCATTCTGTGCCAGAATAGGAATGGGGGCAAGGTTTTTACTCAAGTCTTTTCCTGGTACCCAGAAAAGACAATTCCTTGCATCCTATCCTGGACCTGTCTATCCTAAACACCTTTTTGGTAATCCAAAAATTCAAAATGCTAGCTCTTCATCAGTTGCTTCCTATGCTAGGAAAAAATGCCTGGTTGTCAACACTGGATTTAAAGGAAGCATACCTGCACATCACAGTCAGGGAATCTTGCAGAAAATACCTACGGTTCAGAGCAGGCTACATGCACTATCAGTTCTCTGCACTGCCCTTTGGCTTATCTACTGCACCCAGGGTATTCACAAAGTGCCTAGCTCCAGTCATTGCATTCTGCAGGCAAAGAAATATTCAAATATACCCATACATGGACGATTGTCTAATTCAGGCAGAAAGCCAGGACATACTATTAAATCATCTGGCATTTGTAAAAAAAATGACTAACTTCTCTGGGGTACACCATAAACAAAAATAAATCGCATCTAGTACCCTGCCAACAAATTGTATTCCTGGGAGCAAGCTTGAATACAACTTCCCAGATGGCTTACCTCATGCCATAGAAACAAGTTTGACAGCTTACTTCAAACTACTGGCCACAAAGACCCAGCTATCTGCAAGGAAAATACTGCAAGCCCTGGGTTTCATGGCCTCTTGCATTCTACTAATTCCATATGCAAGACTTCATATGCAGAAACTACAATGGTATCTAAAAAGCCTATGGTGTCAACATTCTCAGGACCTAGAATCAATTATTCCTATCATCTCTTGTTTATAGACAGAGTTCCTTTGGTGGGCAGAGGCCTGCCACCACAACAAGGGACTGCCATTCACTCTACCTCCTGCTGCCCAAACCCTAACAACAGACACATCAGACTATGTATGGGGGGGCTCACTTGGCAGGGCAGTGCATTTATCACAAATGGAACCGGAGTCAAATGAACCTGCATATCAATCAAAAATAAATGTTATCTGTACAGAATGCTCTTACGGCCTTCAATGACCACATTCTTCCAGGACAATTATTGGTAAAGATGGACAACACCACTGTTGTGTGGTACATAAACAAGTAGGGGGGAACCCACTCATACCCTCTCTGCAGACTAGCCATGGCTCTGTGGAACACAGCCTTGAGCTACCAAGTGCATCCACAAGCTCAATTTCTGCCAGACAAGCTAAATACACTGGCAGATAACCTAAGCAGAAATTTCATGGACCCACACGAGTGGAAAATGGAACCAAAGACATTCAACATTTTGAGAAACAAATGGAGGAGCCCAGAGATAGACCTGTTTGCCTCCCCTCAGAACTACCATCTGGACAAATTCTGCACAAGGACTCCCCACAGACAAGCTTGGAAAGTGGATGCCCTGTCCTTCACCTGGAAAAACCTATCAGTTTATATCTTTCCCCCTCTGCCTCTCCTCTCCAAAGTTCTACCAAAGATCAAACAGGACAAACCAAAGACAATACTCATTGCACCAGACTGGCCACGCCAACACTGGTACCCCCTCTTGCACAATGTGTCACTGCTGGAACCATGGCACCTGCCTCAGACCCCTTGCCTGCTGTCCCAGCAGGAGGGCCAGATTCTGCACCTCCAGCTTCAAACCCTGAACCTTGCAGCCTGGCTAATTACCTGAGCTCTCCTTTACCATCCCTCAGTAAGCAAGTGATGGATGTCATTCTGGAGGCAAGGAGGCCTAGTACTAGAAAATCCTATGCTGAAAAATGGAAAAGATTCTGTTCCTGGAGCCAAACTCAGGGGATGGGCACAACAGTGCCCAATTTACTGCACATTCTTCAATACTTAACTGAGATGCTTCACAAGAGCCTTTCCTTTTCTTCCATTAAAATTCAAGCCTTGGACATTTCAGCACATTATAATACAGGGGCAGCCCTCTTCTCTCATCCACTGCTGAAGCAATCCTCAGAGGGGCCAAAAACTTAAGACCACCCAGGAGAGCCCCTACTCCAGCCTGGGACCTTTACATTGTATTGGAAAAGCTCACTCTACCTCCCTTTGAGCCAGCTGCGAACACAGAGTTGAAATTCCTTTCTTGGAAAACAGCCTTCCTTCTAGCCATCACTTCAGCAAGAAGGGTGTCTGAATTACAGACCCTCATGGCAGTGGAGCCTTTCATCATCTTTCATGTGGACAGGGTGTCTCTCAAGACAAGTCCTTCCTTTATGCCCAAGGTGGTATCCAGTGTGGCCCTTAATCAGTCCATTCATTTGCCAACCTTCTAATCTAATCCACAGAACAAAGGGGAATGAATACTGCACTCCTTGGATGTGCACAGACAACAATTTTACTTGGACAGGACTAAATATCTCAGGAAATCTGAACAACTATTGATTGCATTTGCTGCAGGGGCAGAGGGGAAGGCCATTTCAAAGCAAACTGTTTCTAAGTGAATAGGTCATTGCATTCATTTCTGCTATAAGCACCATGGAAAACCTACCCCACCAGAGCTGCATCTACCTCTATAGTCTTTCTCAGATGTGTCCCTACTGGGAACATCCTGGAAGCTGTTACCTGGAGTTCTGTACATACCTTCACCAAGCATTACCACTTGCCAATTTTTTCTAAATCCAGAGCTGATTTGCCACTGCAGTCTTGCAGGGCCTAATAGCTGGTCCTACTGCTCTCTAATTGCCTCCTTCCTTCCTCAGCTTTGGGAATCTACCCAAATGTATTGACTGCAACAGTGAAACATGAAGAACATAGTACAGTTGTGTACACTTACCATAAATGTAGATGTTTGAGTGTATTCACTGTTGCAGTCCTGGTTACCCTCCCTCCAGCCCCCTGACTGCTATTGACTATACCTCTCCTTTTGTTTACTATACTTAATGCTTTCTGGTGTATTTGCCTTGTATATAATTGCTTCCCATTATGGGGGCACCTGACATCTGGGGCAAGAAAAACTGATGTAATGCCACCTTCCTAGTCATGTACCAGAATTCCATTGTCAGAATCTGTGGCCTGCTTAGCAGCTTTAGACTCAAATTATATCAGTCTTGTGTCAACACATGAGGACTGGGCTACAGTCATGGTGATCTCAGAAGGGGATGTGCCAGTGGACTCTGGCATTAAATCAGGGGTCTGCAAGTGTGCGTCACCTGAGTCAGTAATCTCTACATGAGGCATGGAGTAGGACACAGTGATTGATGTCTTCACCTTCTTCCATATCCTTCTCTTCTGAGCACTTGGCTTTTAATTTTTTTCTGGGACAACAGCCTAGGAACTGGCAGAAAAGTACAGTTGTGTACATTTACCATAAATGTAGATGTTTGAGAGTATTCACTGTTACAGTCATTACATTTGGGTAATCTGCTGGCAGGTTGCCCTCAGTCAGCCTGAATAACAAAGTCTTGGGTCCTGCATCAGTTGCTGTCTCCTCTTCCATGACGTCAGGTCATCAGGGGTATAAAACATGCAGCCGATGCCATTTTATTCAGTTTTTCTTGCCCCAGATGTCAGGTGCCCCCCAAATGGGGAGCAAAAAAAGAATAATAAATATATATGTATATATATATATAAACAGAAATATATGTAAATGCACTTTTAGCAACATAAACTTTACCTTCATCTAAAAGCAAATACACCACAAAGGCTTTAGAATATAGTGAAGGAAAGAGAAGTTATAGAAAAGGGGGATGGCGGGTGGGTAACTCAGAGTGCAACAGTGAATACACTCGAACATCTACATTTATGGTAAGTGTACACAACTGCACTATGTTCTTCGTGTTTCACTGTTGCAGTCATTACATTTGGTAGAATCCCAAAGCTATGGATGGGAGGATGGAACTAAATAGCATTAGGAGCAGCTATAAGGCCCTGCAGAACTGCAGTGGCAAAGCCTGCCCTGGATTTGGAGAAGAGAGGCAAATAATAATGCTTTGTGAAGGTAGGAACAGAGTTCCAAGTAGCAGCTTCTAGAATGTCTTTGGTTGGAACTCCCCTGAGAAAAGCTGCTGAGGTAGAGGCAGCCCTGGTGGAATGTGACCTGATCCCCTTGGGCAGAGGTTTACCATGGTGCAAGTAGCAGAAACGAATGCAGTGGCTTATCCACTTAGAAATAGTCTGCTTTGATATAGCCTTCCCCTCTGATCCTGCAGCAAATGCCACCAGTAGTTGCTCAGACTTTCTTAGAGATTTGGTCCTGTTTAAGTAGAATCTTAGTTGTCTGTGTACGTCCAATGAATGCAGAATATGCTCCTCCTTGTTCTGCGGATTTGGGTAAAATGTTGGCAGGTGAATTGTTTGGTTAAGAGCCACACTGGATACCACCTTAGGCATAAAAGAAGGATTGGTCCTGAGGGACACCCTGTCCGGGTAAAATGTAATAAAAGGCTCCACAGCCATGAGAGCCTGTAGTTCTGAAACCCTTCTTGCTGAATTGATTGCCAAGAGGAAAGCTGTTTTCCAAGATAAAAAATTTATATCCACAGTAGCTAATGGTTCAAAAGGAGGCAGGGTGAGTTTTTCCAGCACAAAATTGAGGTCCCACGCAGGAGTTGGTGATCTTCTGGGAGGCCTTAAATTTTTGGCCCCTCTAAGATACTGTTTAATCAGAGGATGAGAAAAGAGGGGAGGCTCTGTGTTGTAATGAAACGAGATGGCAGAGGCATGGATTTTTATAGAAGAAAAAGATAGGCCCTTGTCAAGCATCTCAGTCAAATATTGTAAAATCTGAGGAATATTGGGCTTTGCTGTGTCCATTCCTTGTGCTTGGTTCCAAGCACAGAATCTCTTTCAATTATCAGCATAAGATTTTCTAGTACTAGGCCTTCTGGCTTCCAAAATTACATCCATCACAGATTTACTGAGAGTTGTTGTTTGAATAATTAAATGATCAGCCATGTTGTAAGGTTCAGAGTCTGGAGCTGAGTGTGCAGAATTTGATTGTTCTGCTGAGACAGTAGATGAGGTATTTAAGGCAAGTACCAAGGAGGGAGTTGAGACATATCCCTTAGAATTGGGTACCAGTGCTGGCGAGACCAGTCCGGAGCAACTAGGATCATTTTTGGTTTTTCCTGTCTGACCTTTAGTAAGACCTTGGAGAGAAAAGGCAGAGGGGTAAAGGCATAGACTGATAGGTTTTTCCAACCGAAGGATAGGGCATCCACTTCCCATGCTTGTCTTTGATAAGTCCTTGTGCAGAATTTGTCCAGTTGATAATTTGGAGAAAGGCAAATAGATCTATGTCTGGGCTCCCCCATTTCTGTGTTAACATGCTGAAGATTTGTGGATCTAGTTTCCACTCATGCGGGGCCATAAGATTTCTGCTTAGGTTGTCTGCCAGAGTATTTTGTTTTCCTGGCAGGAATTGAGCTTGAAGATGAATTTGGTAAGTCAAAGTTGTGTTCCACAAAGCCATGGCTAGTCTGCAAAGGGGGTAGGAATGTGTACCCCCCCCTGCTTGTTTATGTACCACATAACCGTGGTGTTGTCAGTATTTATCAGTAGTTATCCTGGATGAAGTAAGTCCTTGAAGGCTGTCAGAGCATTCTGAACAGCTAGCATCTCTTTCTGGTTGATATGCAGATGCATTTGTTTTGGGCTCCATTTGCCCTGAATGCATCTCCCCACCAGGTGGGCCCCCAAGCATAGTCTGATGCGTCTGTAGTTAGGGTTTGGGTGGCAGGGGGTAGAGTGAATGACAGTCCCTTGTTTTGGTGACATGTCTCTGCCCACCAAAGAAACTCCTGTTGTAGGCAGGGAATGAGAGGAATCATTGTTTCCAGACTGTGACAATGTTGACTCCATAAACTTTTTAGGTACCATTGACGTTTCCTCATATGCAGTCTCACATATGGAATTAGTAGAATGCAGGATGCCATGAACCCTAAAGCCTGCAGAATTTGTCTTGCAGATAACTGGGTTTTTGTTGCCATTTGTTTGAAGTATGTTGTCAGTTGCCTTTGTTTGTCTGGCGTAAGGTAAGCCATCTGGGCAGTTGTATTCAAGCTTGCACCCAGGAATGTAATTATTTGACAGGGTACCAGTTGGGATTTATTTTCATTTAGTGTGTACTCTAGGCATGTTATAAGCCTTTTTACAAATGCCAGATGTTGAAGAAGAGTGTCTTTGTCCTCTGCTTGAATGAGACAGTCATCCAGATAAGGATAAATGTGTATGCTTCTTTGTCTGCAGAATGCAATTACCGGTGGCAGGCACTTTGTAAAGACTCTGGGCGCAGTAGATAAGCTAAAGGGCAGTGCAGAGAATTGGTAATACAAAAAACCTGCCTTGAAGCAGAGGTATCTTCAGCACGATTCCCTTATTGGGATATGCAGGTATGCCACTTTTAAGTCTAGAGTCATTAACCAAGCGTTCCTGCCCCGCATAGCCAGTAGCTGTTGTAAAGTCAGCATTTTGAATTTTGGAATGTCCAGGAACATGTTCAAAATCGATAAGTCCAGTATTGGATGCCAGGCATTGTCTTTTCTGGGTACCAGGAAAAGTCTTGAATAAAAACCTTGCCCTTTTTCCTTTTCTGGTACTGGTTGAATAGCCCCCATATCCACGAGGCACACAACTTGTTTCTGAGCCTCTGCCCACTGATTTTGTGGCAGATCTGGCCAACCGTTTGGAATTGGCAAAGTATGGAAATGAAATCTATATCCCTGGGATACTATGTTTAATATCCACTTGTCCTGGGTAATTAACTGCCAATTTTGAGCATGAAGTGCTAATTTCCCCCCAAGGGGGCTGCCAAAAGATAAGTGCTTGGTGAAGGTAGGGGAAAGTCATTGAGACAGCTTACTGTAGGGTTGTGCTTTGTTTCCTCCACATTTGGAGGTGGAGGCACCCTATTGCTTTGACCTGTAAGAACCCTGTGATTGGTATCTAGAGCCTTTTGAGCACCTGGATTGTCTTGAGTGGCTCTGCTGGATACAGGAAAGGACCAGTTTTTAGTAGGCCAGTGCCTACTGAACCTGGGTGGCTGCACTTGTAAGAAATATTTTACAGTTTGCATAGATTTAGCTTTGTCTTCCATTTTCTTTAAAACCTCTTCTACCTTATTACCAAACAGTATCATGCTGCAAGGGGGCATCCAACAATTTAGCTTTAACATGATCAGGCAGATTTTGCTCCTTGAGCCAGGCATGCCTTCTAATCACAGATCCAGTAACTGTGGCCCTGCAAGAGGCCTCCAAGGAATCAAAACCACATTGCAAATTATGCTTTCTGACCTGTTCTGCTGAATGCAATAATTCCTGTAATTCTTTATTTTCCACATAATCAGAAATCAACATCAATTTCTGTTTCAATAAGCCCATAACATGCTGTTGATATTTAAGCATATGAAACTGGCAGTTTAAGGCCCTAATTGCCAAGGTTGCAGACGTATAAACCTTCTTTCCCCATCTATCCAGCGCCCTGGAATCTCTATCAGAGGAGGTAGGATTTTTGGCTGTAGAGGCCTTTACACCTTTGGGACTCTGTGAGATAGTCTCAGGATCAGCAGCAGGATTTTTGTGGGAGTCAGGAACCCTGTAATATCTGTCTGGTTTACCAGGAGCCGGAGGTAGGGAATCAGGAGCCATGCTTGATTCCGAAAACACATCATCAACAATGTCTAATACAGGAGGTACTGCCAAAGGCCTATACTGAGGAAGAAGAAGGTAATCCCTAAGCCTCTTTTTTGAAATCCTGACTCTCCCAGTGAAAGTATGCAAGGTTTCTCCAAAAGAGTAATCCTCAGGAGGAGATGCAGATGGGATGGATTCTTCTGCATCAGAATCCTTATAGGGTGGAATAGAAAATTCCTGATCAGAAGAGGAATCAGAAGAAATGGAAACCTGATCTGAAGATTCATAATCAGTGCCTTGCCTAGACCTCTTAGCAGGGGGGGGGGGGTTTGGGAACCCCTGATCAAGGTAATTAAGTCCTCAGCCATTTTGATCATCTGTTTTTTAGGCATAGGGCCCTAAGCACGTGGCTCATGCGTCATTTTTTTAGACATAGAAGATGTTTTTGATCTTGTTTTTGAGGCTGGCGTCAGTTTTATATAAAAATGTTGAGGCCTGAAAACACCCTCAGAAGCCGGTGCCTGCTCAGCAGCTCCAGACCCATCCAAGGGAGAGACATCCACGGGTTCAGTACTCTGAGAATCTCACGGCATACCGGACTCCATATGGGTCTCGGTAGAGGCCTGCAACTCAAAAGTAGCAGGTATCAGGGGCTACGACTGGCTTAGGAGAAGTTTCGTCATCGGTTATGGACCTCGATGGTCTTTCTCTGTCTTTTTCTTTGCGTTTTTTGTGAACTCCGGTAGTCAGATTGCTAACCGATGACATTTCAGGGTAATTAAATCTTGATCCAAAATATTTAGAAGCAAAAATATACCGATGCTTAATAGTGTGTTGGTTAAATCTAGCACAAAACTGACAGCAAGGCACATTATGATCTGGATCTAGGCAAGGAATACAGTACAAATGAAAATCCTTATGAGGTATTTGCTTCCCACAAGTAATGCAATTATTAACTTTTACTGACAACGGTAAGGAGGAAGAAAAATTTCCCCAATGGGGTACTTAGCTTTAGTTGAAGACTTTGGTTCTGAAACTCGAATGCGAAAATTTCAGAGGTCGGCCGACAGGCACTTGCAAACTGCTTCTGCTTCGGGCACTGCATGGCAAGAAAGACTGAATAAAACGACGTCGGCTGCATGTTTTATACCCCTAGCAACCTGACGTCATGGAAGAGGAGACAGCAACTGACGCAGGACCCAAGACTTTGTTATTCAGGCCGACTGAGGGCAATCTGCCAGCAGACTACCCAAATGTAATGACTGCAACAGTGAAACATGAAGAACATCCATAGCATGCAAAGGCCAGGCCCTTTCTGACTCTACACACAGCTGTAGGCATTTGGCTATGGACTTAATGGTGTTGCTGTTAAACCTAGCACAAAATGGGCAGTTTGGCACATTGTGATAAGGTCCTAAACAGAACAAGTAATAAGACTGGTAGTCATTGTGAGAGATTTGTTTCCCACATGATAAGCAATTATTGACTTTCTCAAGCATTAAACAATTAGCATAAAAAAAAACTATAATAAACGAAGTTAAAGATAGTTCCGCAATGAGGGACAACAGGCTGACGAAACTCACATAAATGGTCTTGTGCATCAGATGAACACTGCAAGAAAGAACTGGAGATGTCACTGGCTGATTTACCTTTATACTACCCATGTCCTGACATCTGTCAGCAAGGACATCCACTTGCTGGGGGATGGTGAAAGACACTGGCATTTGGGCTGGCCGAGGGGGGATGGTGAAAGGCACTGGTATTTGGGCTGGCCGAGGGCTTCAACACAGCAGAAGTCCTCCAAGACTTAGTACTGCAACACTCACTGCAGTGAACATCACAGAATCTTAGCAATTAGGATGAACTTACTCCCAAAGATTCTGTGTGTTTCCTGCCCCTGCAGTACATTACACAGTAGAGCTACTCATCAGATAGATGAAAAATATGTGCACTTCATCTGATTCTCCCAAAAGCCAAGAGAAACACTACACGATAGGTCAACAATGAAATGAACATTATGCATCTCACACCTGGCCTATATTACCGGGAAGTTCTTTAACACACATAGTTACAGTGGAAGAACACTGAGCGTATGAGTCCAAAGAAAGAAATACAGAAAGCTTTGTAACCAACTGGAGATTTGAAGGTAATGACAGTCTTAACACTATTGAAGGAAAAATCACCACAACTTAAATCTTTTCACTTCTCATTCTTTTAGGTAATTACTAAATTAGGTGATAGTGCAAACCTGGCTGAATAATCTGTTCTACAATGTTCCTCATCGACTGTCTACCTATAGAATTTTCTGTATAAGTATAAACCATTCAGGCCTCAAGCAGATCTTAATGATGCATTCAAACATGGAATTAGTTATTAGCATTTTTTTTTGTATTTTGGAGTATGGTTTCAAAACTGCTGATTGTATGAAATCTGACTTTTTGCTCCTTAGCTCCTTCCTTGGCTCACAAAACTGGTACTGGATGCCCAATGCTGGCATTCAGACAATAGTGAATGATGTCTTCACATAAGTAAGTAATACTGTTGACCTTACCTCATATTTAGGTTCATAGGCTCATTGTTAAGCACAAGGCAACCATTCTGCAGATCATTACAAACCTAGATAATAACCCTTATTTAAAAGACCAATACAAAACAGACAAGTGGAGAAGTCTGACATGTAGTGGAAGATTGTTGTAGAGGTTGTAGGATACTTAGATATATGAATGTATCATGCCAACCTGTCTTACTTATCTGTTAATGAAGGTTTATTTTCTTAAACCAGACATTTGAGGAACAATTTGTTTTCTGAAGGAATAAAATATCAGAGTTGTCAGATTCTTCACAGCATTAAAGGGTAGACAAAGATTCTACATTGAGTATAGACAGAGGGCTGCCAGTCTGTTCTGAAAGTGAACATTTTTGATGCCACTGAGCTTTTTAGTTAGAAAACAGAGGTCTCTGAAGTTGGGTAATGTGTTTTATTTATTTATTTATTTATTTGAATTTCTTTTCCTGTATAGATTACTGATCAGTTCTGACCAATTTCAGTCTCAGCTTGGGGTTAGCATTCAAACTATTAGATGAGTACATAAAAGATATATAAACGATGAATACAAAAACAAGCATGAAATAAAATATTTACATGAACTTAATCAGAGTCAAGGTTGTAGAAATGGAGGAGGAAACAAGTATTAAGTGTTTATCAAAGGACGACAGCCAAAGTAGTTCACAGAGAGTAACAAGAAGCAAAAGGGATAAGTTTAGGTTATTTATCCAGAAGAACAGCAACTACATTTTGCAAGGTTTTAGTCACATCATATTTGCAGAGCACAGAATTTAGGAAAGGAGGAAGTGTCTTAAGTTCAGCAGGGAGGGATTCCTACAATTTGTGGTCAAGAATAAAGAAGGCATGGTTAGAGGTCTGCAGTTTGGATGAGGGGTTTGCATCAAGGGACTAAGTGACTAAGATGTCTGAGGTTGTAAGACGGATCAGGTCTTGGCTTTGAAGTTAGATAAAGGAAGGAATTCTCATGTAGGAGCATGAGCAATTGCGAACTTAGAAGAAGGTCTGCTTACTGCTTCACTGGAAGCCATTTTGATTTTTCAAGCATAATGCAGTTGTGCTGTTTCCTGAGGGGAGTAAGTGACGAGTGCATAGATTTTGTCTGAGATGGTTTGCAAGGCTGCTACAACAAGAACCTGGCTGTATTCACATTATGGGAGGAGGATACCCTTCCCAACAGCAGATACATAGATGCCAAAAGGGACGTTCTATTCAATAATGGGTCTGATGAGATACGAGCAGGGAGAAATTAAGACTTCCCTGGATGTAAAGGTGATGCCTTTAGAAATTAGATAAATCAGATAGAAGGCTTTCTGAACTACTGTACGGACATGAGGATCAAACAATTTTATCAACAATAGCACCTAGACCCCTTATGACAGTGCCTAATTGGAGGGGTGTGCCACCTATATGGTATGGAAAAATTCTTTGTTTACCCAAATTAAGTATAATACATTTTTCACATTTAATTTGAGACCATTGTCCTTGCACTGATTTTAACATGGTCTAATCCACATTATTGCCATTGTGCATCCCTGGAAGATAAAATAAAAACTTACAGTTTACAATCATCTGTGAACTTAAGATAACCATAGGCCACAAGTGTTGGCCTGATAGTCTGAGAAATATATGTCAAATAAGACAATGATCTACGTCCCTCTATTGGCATGTTACAGCAAAATCAGACGGGTGCAGCCATAAATCTTCCTTTTGTACTCAAACCTAATGTTGCTGCCCCACCACCCACCTTTCATTTTAAAAATATCCTCAACCATCAAAATGCTACCCCACATATACAGGGGAGTTGTTATCTTCAACTGTCAACATTTATACCCATAAAAGCTATTTTTAGAGGTGTTTTCCTTTCACATAAACATTCTTTGTATAACTCTATACTGTAAACTTTTGTTTACACAGTTCTAACCATTCAGTGTTTTAAGTGTTGAAGTTTAAAAGAAAAAAATACTCATTTGTGTACACTGTGTATGCCTAGCTACACCACTGAAAACAGATTCCACTGGATCATTAATGTTACAAGGTGCTAGACCTATGCCTACATCCCCCTTGTTGAATTCATGTATTGAAGTCATTTCACCTGGCACTTCCTCCTTGTAGCTATATTGTCCAAGTTATTATCTATAGCTCCCCTTTTACACTTGAGGTACCCCATCCTAGAAATAGGGAACTGGCAAATCAACACCTGGGAGTGTCTGGTTCTTAAGGAACTTCTGTTCAGAAGTCATGTTATACCTGCGTTGTATATAAGTTTCCAGTTTTCAGTTATCTACAAGACTGATCAGTTGCAACAAACTACTAACCCACTTCCATTTCAAAGAGAAGTTACAAAATACTACAGTTTTTTAATGCAGTACAGAAGTATATTACTTGTCATTTGAATTTTGGTTCATCCTCCAGTAATGGAGAAATAGTTAGTAAAATCCATGGAAATAAAGACAGAACTATTCTTCATATTGCTTCTCTACTATGATGACAGGTACTGGTAAAACTTTAAGAGAGTTGTGTGCCAAAATTTACATGATCAATCTAAAGTTCAAATCCCTCATCTTTCCACACAGCAGTGTAGTCAAAAGTTTTAAGCAGCTGTTGCACCCAAATATTACATGAAGTACCTTCACTAGGGTTTGAAACAACCCATTTCTTCAGTTATTGTTAAACATAAAATCATTGTTCTTAAGGTCATGTTAGGTACAGTCAAAAAAATTTCCCTTTTTCTCTTCTTTGGTTGCCTGCATTAAACATTTCTGCTAAATGCCTCTTATTTATTTAACTAGTGGTTGACATCAAAGCTTTTTTACTGTTCCACGGTGGGTGTAATTTGCTACCATTTGTGATTATATCATTGGTGGCCAAGTGGTTACTTTCCCAGAGAGGAAATACGATGTGCTGGGAGTTCATGCTTGTAAACTTAAAGACATTTTCATCTTGATGAACTGTGGGTCGACCCATATTTATATATCTAGATAGATATATTTACTTAGTTAATGAAACTTGCTTCCACTGTTGAAGGGACGCCCTTTTTCAAGGGTTTACCATCAGTCACTCACTCAGGCCAAATGGGAACTGTGGTGAAGTATTCATATTTATTCAAACCCTTATCTTCTCGTGACAAAACAAGTCCAACTGTCATACCATTACTAATTACAGTTCCCATGCCCATACATGTCAAGCAGAGCACCTCTTTGGCCCTCTTCAAAAGGATCCTTGACGATTGGATGGGAGAAAGGAAATACACCCCGGGGATCACATCAGTCGTCCTGCAAGACAGGGGTCCAGGGAAGTAAATAGTGTGGGAAGAAACAGCTAGGGAATTGTTATGGCTAGGCCTGTATAGGCCCTATGGCCGATAGCCTAGTACCAACCTATGAACCCATGAACCCATTAAACAAGTGGAAATGCCTAATTCAAACTAATGAAGTTTTTATCAGATAAATCTGTCTTTACTTGGGAAATGTTTCTTACCCCTATATTAATTAGCCAACTTATACAGCTACTAATCAATATTTCCAGCTTCATTAATTCCATCTCCCTTGACCAGCTAGTCCTTCTTCCCAACAATGTGTTTTTTAACCTTCTCAACTTTGTCCTGGTAAAGCCTTGGTTTGCTCCACCTACTTATTACCCCTTTCCTCTGAATCTGACCATATTTTTCTTAAAAATCTACTTTTCACCCTGCAAGAATCTCACAGAGGCATAGCTGGCTCAACCAGTACCTTGTGTCTGTACCACACAGTAGCACCCCCACTCCCTCAGTTATTCAAGTGCAGAAAAAGCAAAAAAAAAAAAAAATGCACTCCTTCTACTGATGCAGCAACCAGGTGGGCAGATACACCTTCCTCCTGCCCCAGCTATTTAATAGAAGAGGAAAAAATTCTACTAGTTATGTTGGCACACCATACAGGTTGCAAAATGCATGCCCCTTCCTTCTTGCCCCAGCAATGAAAGAGAGAAAAAAAATGCGATCACATATTTTAGTAAAAAAAAGAAAACATTTTTTTTCTTTTAAACTGTAACAAACTGCTTGTTTGGATGTTACAGTCAGTTTAGACCACACACACAGCAGTGTAGGTTTTCCTTAACAAAAAAACAAATAAAAAAAAAAAGCTGGTATTGCACTAAAGCTGATAATGAACTGGGATGATGGATAAGGTTACCACCTTTCTTTGTGGCTAAACCAGACTTAAGCCATACCTCTTGCACCTCCCACAACCCCACCCATGCCCCACCCACTTTCCACCCATTTTAGGATGTCATTGTCATATTAGTTGATGTGGAACACCCTCTTTTCCATTTGGGGTGCTTTTTTTTCCTGTGGAATTATAGTAAATCTGCCAATTTAATAAAATCCAATGGTCTGTTTCTGTTTTTGAAACAGAATACCGGAGTTTGTACCGTATTTTCCAGACTACCAGACAATTACTTTGATTTCCGGATATTCTGGAAAAAAACAGATAGGTGGCACCGCTAATAGTGGATCAGACGGCTGATCATGCCTCCTAACACTATGGGCCTTAGACAGTTGCTTCCCTTTACCCTGCCCTAGCTAAGCTAGTGGAATCTCACTATATTAAAGATTTTTCAAAAACATTTTACTTATGACTTACCATTCTACTACAAAATCAAACATGAGTTTGACTCCTGTCACAATGATGATTTGAATACATATCAGAAATGTATTCAGTTCATGAAAGTGGAATCAAAGCACCCTACAAGGATCAGTTCTAAGCCTCTTATGCTGTGGCATCTACTTTTCAGATGTGAAGACAAAAACCAAAGGTCTATGATTAATCAAGTTTGCTAATGACTGCAAACAGGGTTGTGTTTAACAATCGTGGATTTACCCTAAATGCTGTCTTGGTACCTTTGGGAAACAACATACTTCCTCTTATGATGAAATTGTTATCACCTCAGAACTGATTCGGTCATTAGAGACCTGTCTGTGTTTGTAGATAAACTTTCAACCACCATGTCTCAGGTGTAATTTGGAAATTCTTTCTGTCTCAACTTATTCTTAGGGTGTCTCTTTTACATCCAAAGAAGGCATCATCCCACTTTATTCTTCCCATATCAGACCCATCACTGAGTATTGTGCCTCCTTTGAAATGCACATCAGTAAGCAGAAAAAAATAAACTAAAAGGCCTCAAAGATACCTAATAAATTCAGTTAGTGGCAGAGTCTGTCCAAGTTATCCGAAACTGCTAAAATCTCTCTCTGCTCAGTTTCTCATATATACTACTGCAGGGAGATCTGTGTTTAGCCTTCCAGACCATGAACAACCCCACTTTTTACAATCTACTCTACAGTTAAAAAAAAAAATCAGTGGTATAACTAACAACCACTCTAAAAACCTAAACATCCATTGTCACCTTAATAATACTTGCTAGCAGGACAGGTACTCAACCCATCACATCCACTGCTTCTGGAACTAACTTCTCTTGCATATCATGTAAAGTAATTTCCTCATTACCATCTAAATTACTTGACAATTGGATGGGAGATTGCAAATTCAAACTGGAATATGTGGCAACTGTCTAAGCCCTAAAGGGAATTAGCATTTTTAACTGCTGAGTGACAGAGCTAAGCTTCTCCAAACTATTTAGGCTGGAAGTGTAAACTACATCTATAAACACATGAATCATTGTTTGTAGCAATGCAGGCATGAAATCAACGCTGGTCTTTGTAGTAGCTGAGGTACAGTTGGTGAGATGTGCGGTGGGAATAAATACAGATTAGATGAGTAAAACTCAAATGTTATTATTTACTTTCATAGTGACAATCCATAATGGAAAAAAAATACTAACTGAAAAAGATAAAAAAATAATCAACTATAAATAATAAACAGAGTGATTTGAAAGAAAAGACAAAAAGTCTAACAATCTTAAAAGGTTAGCCTAACTTGTTTATATTTTCATTATTCATTTCACATAAATTCCCAGTACTGAATATATAATGTACAAGATCATAACATTTCAAACAGTGGAAAAGGAAAAGGCACAATAAATCATAAGCAATCAATACACTAAATTTGTGGAAAACATAGAAATTTAGCAATCTGATAGGGCTTGACTGACGATTACATTTTTCATAATTCATTTTACTCAGATTCTTAGTACTGAATGTACAATGATCCAAATCATACAATTTTAAACAATGGATTTTTGTCATTAATTTTAAATGCATTTTCAATTAAAAGCAGAATAAATACAGCAAAGTTCTATCATTTTGAATACCTCTTTATAGACATACAACTGCACTAATGCATAGCAAAATCTAAATTCAAGGTTATGCTACTAAGAATGAAAAAGTTATTTGAGAAGCAGAACATAGCTTTGATTTTGCAATAAGCGTGGTTACAAAGTGTTTTTCGTTGCTGACAAAGCAAGGAAAGAACAGAAAGTATTAATCCTATAGATCTATAGGGATAAGGACAGCAAGACAGACAGTCATTAGTAATGAGCACCTCTACTTACTGTTGTAAGTCGGTTTTGAATTCATCTCATTTAGACCGCTGCTGCCACTGCCCCTAAATAAATGTTAAGTGTAAATTTGACACTGATGTAACAATCTTTGTTTTTCTTGGTTAAACATTTTTTCAGTATCAGTGCATCACATTTTGATAAACATTGCTGCACAATTTGTAACCACTAGTTGACTGCTCATTAACATACGTCTTTACTTAAGCGAAAAACAGCAAGGCTTCTATGCACATGCAAAACACAAAAAGGAAAACCATGAAAAAGGAACAGATATTATTAAAGAATGTACTCTTAGTAAATTATCATTTAACATTTGTTTACTGGGAAATTCCAACTTGGAACAAAGCCAATTTTCAGCAGAGGCCTGGGGAGAAACACTCAAGACATATGCCTTTGTAATGTGGGAGGAAACCCACACGAACACAGGGAGGATATGCAGACTCAACACAGAAGGTACTCCAGCTGAGAATCGAACTAGAGAACCTCTTGCTGTGAGGTGACAATGCTACCACTGCATCACTGCGCTGTCCATTGAATGGATGGTCAGTTTAAAGTCTGTTAAACTGAAGACAAGTTGGAGTGAGGGAGATAAAGATAATGGCTCAAATTCAAAAAGCTGACTGTCAGAAGTATTTGAATGACACTATGTCCAGTAGTGTAGCAATGATATTCTGCAGATCACAGACATGATAAAGCCATCATGTGAAACATCTCAGTAGAGGATCATTATGTCACTCAGTCCAAAACTAGTGTAGGAAGAGCTAACCGAGCTAGTGTCCTCCAACCAACCCAAGAAACTCAGTTATGCAGAAACCTACTAAGATGCAGACACACACACACACACACACACACACACACACACACACACACACACACACACACACACACACACACACAGCTTCACAGTATTTACCTGCCACAGTGCTAGGAGTGCTGCTGTTCTCATTGATATTTGTCACTTCATTTCATGAAATGGGCAAATATTACACAACATGCCTATGACTCTGACTTAACTGCTCCACCGATAACATCTGAACTTCATGCCATGACACAAGTGACATTTATGAAGCAACCCTTGAACAGTCTCAGCTGCTACTTAATTCTAAAAAGGTTAAACTAATGTCATTCATCTCAAAGCAATGTTCTGCAGAAAAAAAATGACTTTAACATAACATCAAGAAATAGCACTAGTATAGAATTATTCTCCACACTAAACTTAGGGGAGTCGTTATTTATAAGAACTTAGATTTTTGACATCCACGCTATATATACAAGCAATAAAAGTAAAAAAAAAATAGATTTTGTTCACAGAATTAAACCTTTCCTCACCAAACACAGTCAAAAGGCTATTGTTCTTGCCCATCTAATACCAGGCCTACTGTAAGCTTTTCCTACCTTCACCAATCTACTGGTTACTCAACTCACCATGATAGAACACTTTTAGAATAAAATAGCTTCACCACTGGTCTTGCACAATATGTTTCACTACTGCCTAGTCATCTGACAACTCAAATATCTATCAGCCACATATCTCTCCATCTCATCTCTCATACAGTGAAACGTATCTGGTGACTATGGTTGCTCTAAAGCAAAGGTATTAACTACATGCAAAAATCCAGCAAAAGATCTGAAGATGTAATTGAATTATGTGTCCAAACCTGGACAAAATCCTTCAGGAAGTCTTTTTTACCAAAATTCATGCTCTGCCAGGGCTCTTCCTCTCTGCTTAATTTCTCCTTATTTTTTCCAAACTTGGAGTCACGTCTCTGTAACAGATGTACTTTACGTCATGATTAAATGCACATGCTGCTTGAGAAATTCACCTTTCATAATTCAGTAATAACAATGTCACATGTATCAGTTCTTCATATCAGATCTTACTACACACTTAAACATTTGTTGAATTTTAATCAGCTGCATTTTTGCAGTTAGGTTAACTGAATTACTTGCTTGCATATGTATTACATTTCTGGCATTATTTCTTTTGAAATTTTTTATGCTGGGCCTCTGCTGAAATGTTTTTTTTTTTCCCAGTCAGTCTTTAATAGTCAAGAAAAACAAGCAAATAAATAATTACAAATAACTATATACATGCATACATACATAAATACATTTCATTTTGGAAGGTAGGTCCATAAAGACTGAAGTCTGACCAGTAGCCATGCCAAGTTATTGAAGAATGCTTTACCTCCCTAAAACATTTCAATCAAAGAAAAAGACATTTTAGAAATGAAAGACGGGAAAAGGAGTTGGATAAAACATTTGTAACATAAACATTTCGATTTTGAGTCTAATACGGGTTTTTATGAAAGACATGGAAATGTCAGTTCAGATAGAAATATCAGCCATTCCTTAAAAGACTTGACTTTTCATTCAGAAAAACTAATTGTTTAAGATAAAGACACTTCAGATTGACAATTGTTATATTAAGAAATATTTACAACTAAATATCATCTACAGGGACTTTGTATTTTTAAGTTTCCATTTGGTTTGGATTATAATAATTAGATGTATAATTAGTTTGTTGAGATGTTCGATCATCACAGTTTCAAATTAATGCAGAAGATTATTAAATTTAATGAAGCTAGAATCAAAGGGCTGTCCAGGAAAGTAGATAAATTAAATTTAGATATCAAAAATGATTTAATTTTTGATCAATGGGAGGGTTTATACACGGAAACTCTCACCAATAAAGAGAAAAACTGTAACAACACTTTTAAGAAAAAAAAACAGAAAAGGTTGGAAAGGGATGTTAAACAGTATGATAATAAGGAATGATATCCTATAAAATTAATGCTTTTGATAAGGGGCCTAGCTGTGTTAGAAATGGAGAGAGACAGTAAAGTGATAATGATGCAAGTCCATCACCTAAGAATAACCAAGGGAGAACACAGATTTTCGGTCACTATACCTCTCAGAAACACAGATAGGGTGGAATCAGTTTTACAGAGATTCAGGGCAAACAGGTTATCATATTTAGGGACTGCCCTGGAGGGAAGAGGAAAGGAGAAGAAACTTCTAGCAAAAGAGAAAAACAAGATAGTTTGCACTAAAAATGGGTTTAATATTTATAACTTTACACACAGAAATAACTGATGAATATTTTACTTTATTTCAAAAAGGACTGAAATCTGCACCTCAGACTAACTTTGATGTAGTAGATAGTTTGGCTGAAGTGAAATTTTCACTTGAAAATTAAATTTGGTCATCTTATTTGATACAAAGCAAAGTGGGCTGACTAGTATAGTGAAACCAGATGAGGAGTTTAGGAAGAGAAGTACTTTTAATCCCCAGCTCCACCCTGTACTTAATGTCCTTGATAGGGCCATCACTGAAGATATTTATCGATCACGTGTTAATTCTCAAAATAAACATTTTTTTTCATTCTAATCTTAACAAAAATGAAAGAGAGTTATTGGTGAATTTAAGAAAAGACAGGACTGTTTGCATTTTAAAGCTGGATAAGAGAGGATATTTTGTTCTCATGTAGTCTGCTAATTACACCAGTACTCTGAGTGATATACTGAATGATTCTAATATCTACTCCCTGGCTTCTTTGAATGAGGTTTCCATAGCATATTAGAGAATAGATTCTTATTTGGATGAATTCTGTATGATCAAAGAGTTAATATGGAGATGTATAAGACTTTAAAAGTAGAGAGCCCTATTACTCCTACCATTTTTGGCCTCCCCAAAGTCCATAAAAATGTCATCAGGCCACTTTTTCGACCTATAGTGGCAGTCAGGGGATCCAAAACTCATTCCCTGGGTGTATGTACTGACTGTTTGATAAAAAGAGTATACTAGGAAGTCCCCCATTTGCTAAAAGATTCCTGGGACTTCCTAGGAAGGCTTAAACAAGAGTTATAGACCTTAGGAATTGATTTTTTAACTACAAACGTGATGGGCCTCTTTACTTGTATCCCTACAAATGAAGGTTTAGAGCAATTTCATAACAGTTTATTTTGATGGATTAACTTTTGAAATTATAAAATCAATTTAATTGTAGAATTTATGTCCATCATTTTAGATCATAATTATATTTTTCATGAAGGTGAATACTATAAGCAAAAACAAGGGGTTGCCATGGGGGCTTACTGTGCCCCCTGTTATGCAAATTTGGTTCTGCTTGATTGGGAAAGTAACTCCATTTTCACTTCTGAATATTATGTGAACATCAAGTTGTACATCCATTATTTGGACAATATTTTCATTTTATGGGGGGGGGGTTACAAGCATCGATTTATTATTTTGTCAACTATCTCAATCATTCTTCCAGTTTTTTAAAATTCAGTCATAATTTCAATTTTCAAAAAAGTAATTACTTAGACACTTTAACTTCACATACCCATCAAGGTTTTAAATCATTAACATACAGAAATCCCACATTTAGCAATTCCTATTTAGATTTTATGAGCAATCATCACTCTTTGTCATAAGAAGAATTTAGTCAAAGGGCAATCCATTCACATTGCCATGATGACATCTCATTATGAGGATTTATCTAATGAACTGGATATTGTGGTTAAGATGTTTTTGACCAGGGGATATCCCTTTGATTTAGTTAATAATATTAGAAATTATGTTCAAGCTGAATGGGGAAGGAAATATAACCCCCTTTTAGGTACTTGGATGGAAAGGTTCAACTGTGGAGTTGAGAGTGCCAACTATGAAAGTGTATTGGTTGTTAGTCCCCAAACAGAAGAAATTAAAGATATCGTAAGAAAAAATTGGAATATTTTTAAATCTAACCCTGGCATCTATCAACTGTTAGGAACGGAACCTAGATTAATATATAGGACAGGACGGAACCTCAAGGAATGGTTTGAGGGGGACCATTTAGGTTTTACCAAATACATTTCTCAAAGAACTGGATTGAGCAAATGTGGAGCTTGTCTACAATACTTTTATATTTTAGAGGAAATGTTTTAAGTTTTGGAAAATCCTTCCCACACTAAAGTAGAGTTTGTCAAAGGTAACTCTTCTTCCTAATTTGTGGTATGGTATGTCTTTCAAAATGTTCAGGGTGCACTGTCATTTATGTAGGCAAAACTGAGGGGAACCTCCAAAAGAGGATTTATGAACATCTTTATAATATCATGGAGATGAATGACAACAATGCTTTATTCAAGCATTCATTAATTTGCCCTGATTTTAAGAAATTTATGTTTGCCATATTGGAAATGATTAACATAAATCCTAGAGGTAGTGACCCTAAAATGATTCTTGAGTCAAAGGAAGTAAGATGGCAATTAAGGCTTCAAGCTACACAGTTTCTTGGGATTAATGAAAACATTTCTATTCAGCCTTTATGAGTAATGAAATCTCATTTAATGAACCGACTTTTAATATGATTTTTAATATTTAACTATTTTTTAGTGACATGGAATTTTTTATATGTGATAAGATTCTATTAAATTGAAAAAATTTTGAAAATGAATTTTCACCTTGCAATTTTAATATGTTTTACATAATTTATTCATGGTTGATTTTAATCAGGTTCAAACATTTTCTTGTGTAACAGGTTTTATAATCTTTGATCATGTGTAATATTATTTTTTAACTTTTCATTTTTCCTGTTTATTTGGGGTGGTTTGGTCCTTTAAGAAATGGATTAATTACTTAGATGTGAATTTTCAATCCAATCAGTGCCGTGGTGATTGTATTTAAATGCTGTTCTTAGAGTACTGATTTAGATTCTGATGAAGTCCACATTGTAAGGACAAAAGCGCTTAATTGTTTTATGTTTCCTAATAAATATTTTTATTGAAGGGATCCATCTGTGGACTGCTATGATTTTGGCAGCGAGTGTTTCCTTTTTTGATTTATTTTAGTGTCTTATAATGCTCTACATGTTTTAAGTTTTGCATTTGTGACATTCTAATATTTTGAAAGAGCTGGCTAACAAGTAACTTGGGGGAAAATTCAGTGGAACAATTATGTGGTGCAAACATGTGAAATATGATAGTTATAAATTAAACAGTATGGGGTAATTCTTGGAATTGGGGATGGGATGGGAGTGAAGTAGGTCACAACCCCATTTAGCATGCGCCAAGCATCCTGAGCATGTATAGTTCACTCAGGCTCCAAAAGGATTAGCAAGATAAACCACGCTATTTTAATGGGCAATATAAAACTGAAAAAAATATAAAGCAGGACTAGAACAAAAACAGAGTACAAATATTGCAATAAGTGAAAAAATACAACGGTGCAACTCCATTGTCAGCTAGCTACAGTGAGGGATATGCCACAATAGATGACAGTTCATATAACGTAAGTTGCTGATGAGGGGGGTGGGGATGCAAAATTAGACTATATAAAGCAATATTGGTAGTTATCACTGGACACCCCCCACCACCAAACTGAATGACAAGATATCTGTTAACAGTGTTTTGATTGTGAGGGCAGCAAAGTTATGATTATTTTAAAATATATGTAGTAGTATTCTGTTAGTATAATGATGTTTGGATATTTTAAGCTAATACCCATGCATTTTATGAAGAACAACACTATTATTGTTTGTTTTGAATTAAATGATGTATGACTGTAATTACTGAATTTATTTTTAATTAAGTGGTTCTGAGGAAGGTTTTAATGTGTGTGAATGAAAGCACTTAACCTTTAGTTCCAATAAATAGTCTAGTGATGTTGAGTTCTCTCTATGATTATTGGTGCAGTGGTGCAGCTGTAGCATTGTCACTTCACTGCAAGAGGTTCTCTGGTTTGATTCTTGGCTGAGGTGCCTTCTGTGTGGAGTGTGCATGTCCTCCCTGTATTTGTGTGGGTTTCATCTGGGAGCTCCGGTTTCCTCCCACATTGCAAAGACATGCATCTGGAGTGTTTCTCCTTGGGCCTCTGCTGAAAATTGGCTTTGCTCCAAGTCAGACTTTCCTAGTCAACATTTGTTAAATAAATTAATAAAATAAATATTGTTTTATGTCATATGGTTTGTCTTACAAAATATTACAGAATTCCCAGTTATAATCATGATTTGCTGGTACCTAACCTTCTGGATAATTGTTTTGAGCAATGGTGCATTTCAAAATATACTGGTTGTATGCTTCTAGGTACATGCCATAATAATGTATGCTACCAGTAGAAGGATGAATATCCACAGCAGGTAACATCAAGTGTTTAAGGAGCTTCAAGCCATGTTTCCTCATTCTTTTTATTCATTCAGTAATTGCTGATCTTATTATGCAGTGCTGTTATTTACTGCATTTACTTGTTAATATTTTTGAGTTTGTGTTATTTATACGTCTGCTTTCTTAACTCTTAATTCTGAAGAAGTCTTTGTTACTACATATGAAAATGCTTAACTTGAGAATAAAGATACTGAAGTCAATTATTGCTAGTGTTCCCTTTGGAACTAAATCTGTGGTATCACTATTTTAGAATGGTAAATTTTTCGTCACTCTTATATTGAGCTGGTAATAGGGTCATGGGTTCATAAATAGTTACCAGGCTTGCAGTGGGGAACCTGGTTCAAATTCCCAGTTGCCCACAAGCACTTCTAGTTAACTGACTTGCTCCAGGTCACACAGGAGGCAAAAGAGGACTGAAAGTATCAAACCTTGTACCACATGAAATAATCTCCTGCTCCAGCTGGCAGACTAACCTTTTGTACCAACTGCCAGTGTTCCTAATGTTACTGTTTGATTCCATCACCTTATTTTCACTGTTAGTCTCCCTATTATTTAACATGCATACATACATATACATGTTAGATTCTGAGGATAGATTTCCTCCCTGTCCGGTTTGTTGAAAGGTCATGTGATTGACAGTGATGAGAGATCACTGTAATACATCAGTTGGGAAATTGTTCTTTCATTTTTATTGTGAAATCTCAGAGATATGTACATAAAAACAGTGTTTTTAGCTTGTGTGCTCTGAGTTTGTGTTGGAGCATGAGTATTTGCTGCTGGTGTTTTCTGTTTCCTTTTATGACTGGAACGCCATAACCCCACAATACAGTCAGAAAAAAATTGTCAGAATTATGGCAGTGTTACAGAAATACTATTTAAAAGGTAAGGTACAAGATTAGGGTTAGCAGGTATTAGCGGGGTGGATGGGGGGCTTTGCCCCTTGACTTAGCACACTTCAGATGTTTCTTTCTGATCAAAAGAAAAGAAAAGAATCATACACTGAAAGGCACTGAACCCCTTCCCTGCCTCTAAATGTCCTTAACTCCATCATGGTCATCAACTCCATAATCTTTGACAACAGTCTTCAATGATTACTCAAAAATCAATCAATGAAGGCAGACATTAAAATTTTATACTTTTTTGTTCAGAAAATGCAGACTGCTAATGAAAGACCCTTATTTTAGCATTATCCACAATCCTTTCTTAAGCAAAGAAGCTGAGAGGTGCGTGTTGTGTTCAATGTCTAGTTTGCTTCTTTATAGTCAAACTCTATCCCATTCTGTGCCTTGTTAGACAGACACACACACACACACACACACACACACACACACACACGCACACACACACACACACACACACACACACACACACACACACACACACACTCACACATGATACACAGACACACACAGACACACACACACACACACACACACACACACACACACACACACACACACACACACACGCACACAGCACAGGTTGCTTTCTTCTTTTGTTCAATTTTTTTTACGGTCATTAAACAGCAAAAAAGTGTTTAGCAAGAGAAAAAAAAATAACATTCATTTTTTTTTGTTTGTTTTTAGTTTGAGTTCAACAGCAGCTTTATATGAAAGTGGTGGACTTATTACCAGGTAAGTGGCACAGTGATGCAGCAGTTAGCATTGTTGCCTCACAGCAAAAGGTTTCATGTTTTAATCCTTGGCTAGAGTTCCTCCTGGGCAGAGTCTTTCTTCCCACATTCCAAAAGGTATGCAGTAAGTGGACTGGACATTCTAAATTGGCCATAGGTATGAGTATGTATGCAATTGTGGGGTGTGGAAGAAGTACAGTGACAGGGCAAGCTACCCAGCGGTGTAAACCTTAGCTCTAGATGATTGTCTCTGTTGAAGTGACACCCTAAACCCATGTGCAAAAATAGGAAAAAGGGGTTGTGGATAGATTTGTATATTAATACCCTGTTGGAGAATGTTCATTCTCCAGCAGGTAGCCAACATTCATGTCACCAATTGTACAAAATAAAATCATTTTTTTCATTAAGTCCTTGGAACTTGAATAGCTTCAAATGAAATGCTGTTCTCAGCCCCCCCAAAAAGTGTTTATTTGCCATTTTCTCTTTACAGGGTAGTGTCCTAAAGAGAGTTTTTTTTTATTTGTCTTAGGAAGGCTCCTTTAAGGATGTATATGACATTAATATGCTATGTATTTTAGAATTGTATTGAACAATCAGATTTACATCATTATATTATAAGCATATATGTATTTGGTAATTTGCATGGGCTATTAGACCTGAAGAAGCTCCTACATGGAATGAAAGCTCTAAACTAATGTTATTTGGAATAAAAGTACATCCTGAAGCCCTGGTGCATCTGCTAGCATTTTGCTTTGTAAATTTATAGCTTGTTTACACTAGTTGCTGATTCTTTCTCATCTTTTGGTTCGTTGTTAACTAACTGTACCGTAGCAATGCACGAGCAGTCAGAGAAATTGATTGTGATTAATGCAAAGACAATCAAGTGGATGACTACAAGGAAGATCACCCTAAAGAACACATTAGAGTGATTTAACTCAATTGGCCTTTTTCACAAATTACCCAGACAATGCAGAGGGAGAAATTGTTAATAGGGAAACAGGAAGTAAAACAAACGAGGTTACTACTATGAATGGTATTCCTGGGATTTATGGTGTTCATGGTGTTTATAGCAAAGCACAAAATAATTCAGCTTCTGGAAGTAATCAAGAAGAACATACTTCCTTAATGGGGGGGGATGGGAGACATGCAAGTGATGTAAAGTGTCTTAATAAACTAAATTAACAACAGGACAATGAAAAGAGAGACACAAGTTACTGGTTCTGTAATTGCAGGACACAAGGATTATAAAAAGTATTTTTGTTTGGTTGGCTGCATGAACCTGTGGACTTTATAAATTACACTGGACATGGGACTGTGCCCAAAGAATGGAGTGAGGTAAGAGAGTCACTATATGAAAAAATCCTGCAGTTTGAGAAATTGCTTATGCGTTAATGAACATTACATTACACTTGGATAATACATTTTTACTGAGATCTAGACAAGCAGGAAAGGTCTCAATGGGGTTGTTCATCTGGAAGTATCTGAATGGGCTTATGAACAGCACTTCTTCATAGAGACGTATTGGAATTATTTCACAAAATGGGATTGTAACTTGTTTATTTAATAATTAACAATAAAACAAGGAAATTAAAGGGCACTGAATTTAACATTAACAAATCACAGCATAAGATTATTAACTATTAACTTTTTTCCACAGTATGAACATATTATATGTTATTTGAGAGGACTAAGACTATTAAAGATAGAAAATCAAAGACATTTTTAAAGAGACTACCTTATGAAAAAGGGAGGTGTATCTATAACCATGTAATAATAATAATAATAAAAATAATAATAATAATAATAATAATAGTAATAATGAATACAATAATAAAAAAGGGAAGTAGAGGAAATTTAAAGACCTTTGGTAGTGAGGGAAAGAACAGTACAACTGTAGTGAAAATGTGGAAAATGTTGATAGTGAGGAAAGTTGCAATTTACACAGAGAAAATCATTAAAAAAAAGTATTTAACACATCATTGACCTCTACCACATCTTTCCCCGAAGCTTCAGGAGAGCAGGAACAATCACTGGGAATCTATGAATAAGCAATATCAATATCAATACAAACCCTAAGAGGCAGAGGTAGACTGGGTGGGGGTGGGAGAGTGGAATTTAATTTTGGTATGACAGATACTAAGTCCTTGTGTTTGAGGAAATGGTTTTAGATATTTAACTATAGAAATGTGGAGATTTGTAAACACCTTTTTGAGATATTAAGAAAAAGTTTTTACATTTGTTCCTTCAACAAATTATAACATGGTGGACACTGTTTTTTAAGTGTATTACAAGTATTACTGTTTTTTTTAAAGTGCATTACAATTACTGCTTGTTAAGTCAATTGAAAGCATGTGATTATTTTTTATTGGCAGACGTATTTAAACCTGTAAGGAATGAAATTTCTTTATTCTGAAGAAGGCCAGTGTGTTATGGCTGATAGCACTTAATCTTTGTATTTGAGCATTAAACAGTTAACGATATTTGGTGGTGTCCATTTCTTTTTCGTGTAGTGTTTTGTTTTATAATGGTGAACAATGTTGTTAAAAAAAAGAAAAATAAACACCTTTATTGAATTATCACTTGAGGCATAAGCAAACTTACATTTATATAAATGCAATAAAACCATAATAACACTCACATTTCCAACTATTATACATCACAGATATTGTTCTGTACAGTATAATTAAACCAATTACATAAATGTTCAATATCTGCTTTCACTTAAACCTCATTTAATCCTCCCAAACACTCTCCTGCATGTATTGTTCGCACAATTTCCATTTATTTTCTATGTAATTTACTCCTACCTACAATTTTGCCAAAGATCCAACTTCCTGTTCTTTTATCTCTATTATAGTATTCAATTTATCAAGTACAGTTGGTTTAGACTTTGACATTCACTTTCTAATAATTACTTTCTTGGCAGCCACCAGAATTAAAATTCCTTACTTTTGCTAGGCATTTCAGATCCTGTATTCCACCTCAAAAAATCATTTCCTTAGTATTTCTGATAGCATACTCTGTGGGAAATTATAAAGTCTGCAAACTCATCACACTCTGAGAACATATGTTCCCAGGTACCTCTTTCTTCCCCATGACACCTCCAACATTTGCCATCAACCTGAGGAAAAGTTCTTTGAAGTCTTCTTGGTCTATAAAAGTACCTATGCAAACATTTCCATGTAAAAATCCTAAATCTTCTACATTTTGTTGCATATTTGGGAGCCATACATATGTCCTAAATGTTTCTTTGAGAATGGCGTATCTAATCTGTCTTCTCAATCTTTTCTAACCTCCTTTGACTGATTCCTATAGTTACCATGCAATGCTTTATATACCCTATTAATTATGCATTTTTTTAAAAGCAGCTTCTGTTCTGGACAGCTAAAAACTCAACCAGCAACCAGTTCAGGTCTTTCATTTAAGATTCCCCTAAACCTTCCTGTTTGTCTATACTCTTGATATCAATCCCTGATATGGAAGGCAATCTCTAGCCTGCTGTCCAAATGTCTTCTTGGCCTTTTCCCATTCTATTTCCTTTCCCTCTCTAATTATTGGTTCCCAATACCTTGGTTCCTTTGCCAGCTTCTGCTAGTAAATTCCTGCCCCCTCTTGCCTGTTCTATGTACTCCTAATAGCAGTCAACCTTAACATCAGAATCTCCTTTCTCCATTCCTGTGTTGACTTAGTTCTTAGCATACTTTCTGCTACTTTATAAATATAATATTCTGTATGACTGCTCTCCTTAACGACTGGTGTAAAAAAAAAAAAAACACTCTTTCATTACTTCTTGAATCCCCCCCCCCCCAGCTTCTTCATTATCCCTTCCCACTTTGAATTGCAGCTTTCTGCTTGTGGTATGTATAAAAGGCTTAACTGTGTCGCTTGAAAATATCTCTTCAAATCAGGTGATTATAAACTTCCCTGTTCTTTTGCAAGGATCAACTTATCCCACTCTTCCCCTTCCAGTTAAAATCCCTCAACTCTTTAACAATTACTATCCACAACTTCTCCTCTGGTTGATAAGAACATGCTTGACTTGTGTATAAACCTAAAGGGAGTAAAACAGTTTTACTGCTTGTATCATCCTATCCATAGCCACAGGTAAGTACTTCCAGACTCTCAATTTTTGTATTATCTTTTTAGTCTCCTCCTACATCACCTTAACTGCCATAACAGAATCCTTTTTAATTCATATTACAAAGTACTTCATTTTATCATGTCCTCATAAATATGGGTATTGCTGAAACAATTCATGTGTGGGTACACTGTTTACAGCTACATCCTTTGTTTTATCTTCATTAATTTTATATCCTGAAAAAAAAAAAAACACAGAACTGTCTCAGAATGTTCCAAAACACTGACATGTCCTTATCTGGTTATATCAGGTACAAAGCAACATCTTTAAAAAAAGCCAACATTTCTTGAATACCACACCAATTATATTCTTGAATTTCAAAGTCCCTTATTTTGTTTGCCAATGGTTCTAAATATAATGCAAATAACAAAGTGGGGAAAGGACACCTCTGCTTGGTTCCTCTGTTCAGACACAACTTATCAGAGAGGAACTCTCCCACTTTGATTTTTGCCTCCGAACCCTCATATATCTTCCTAATTAACCGCATTATTGCATCAGGAAATACAAATGCCTCCATTGCCTTACTCATAAAATCTCAGCTTACTCTGTCAAATTCCTTCTCTGCATCAAGACCTATGAACAACAGCTTCCCTCTGGATCATCACTGTTCTATTAATGTTGTCAAATGTTTGCCTCCCCTCCACAAAACCACATTGATCCTTATAAATTCTGGCAACACCTTTGCCATTCTTTTAGCCATTATAGATATAAATGCTTTATAATCATGGTTTAAAATTGAAATGGGTATATATGAAGCTAGATATGGTTCTTTACTATATTTAGGTATTAGAGCACCAAACTTTTTAACACGGTGTCGGTGCTTCCTCCCCTTTTAAAATACTGTTAAACAAAACCTTTCAGATCTTTATCATTTTCTTCTCTCCCAGCATCCAAATGTCCAAGAGAATACGATCTATTCCTGGAGATTTTCCTACAGATTGGTTATACATCACCATTTTTATTTCATATCCTTCTATCTTAACTGTTAATTGTTGAGCCTTATCTACCTCTAACCTTGGGATATTTAACTCTTCCATAAATATTTCCATTTGTGCTTTTTCTTGATTTCTCCATGTTTCTGCTTTATACAAATGTTCATAAAATTTTCAAAATATCTCTAATACCGTTAGAGGATCTTTTGTTATCTTTCTTGACATCTTTCTTGTTATAGGCTTTCTAAGTTTGGCAATGACCCTTTCTACTTTTTGTTGCCTAAGCCATTATAACAAAGTTTGTTGTGCTTTGGGGTTATTATCAAAACAGTAGCTTAACAGCAATCTTCCTAAACTCCTGAATATAATCCAGGTCCTTCCTTATTTTTTCTTTAGTGTGCTGCTATTGGTGCTTTTCTTGTTCTGTAAGATTTCCCTTGTTCTGCAATACTTTAACTTTTCTCAGCCCTTTTAAATAACTCTTACTTTTTAACCATATCTCGTTTTCTTTTATTTATACCCTATTTTTAAACTCCAGTTTCATTTCATTACACACACCAGCTATAATTCTGGAGTACTTCCTACCTTTCCTAATAACTCCTGAATGATTTGCAATACCCACTCCTTAAATTCCTCTCAAGTAGATGGGGAAGCACCAATGTGTCATCCTTACTTCATTACCCTACATTTTTATCTTTGTAATTATTGGACCATGATCTGAAACAGTAATTGGATGTGTATCAAAGTACTCAATTAAATGCACATGTTCCTGTGAAATATAATTTATGTCAAGTCTAGCTCAGTTATTGCACCTTGGGGAATAATATGTAAATTCTTTCAGAATTCCTACTCCTGAATTAATGCTTTCCATACTAAATATTTTCAGAATTTTCTTCAGAACTCTACCCTCTTTTCCCTTCTAGACCCCCAGATACATCCTCATCCCTGCAAATCAAATTCCAGTCTCCACCTTTAAGTAATATTTCCTGCTGAAATCTGATTATTTTTCCCAAAATTTTTGAGCTCCATAACAGCAGTTGTAGGTGGAATAAAAATATATCCCAGCATAATCCTCGCCCCTTATCAGTTGCCCTTATTACCATTATCTACCATTATTGTCTTGTTTCCTCATCTATCAGTATTAGAGCTTCTCTAGCAGTAAAAATAAGCACTCCACTTTTTCTTTCTCCCAAACATTCTGCAGAATATCCATCCCGAAATCCTTTCTTTATCTAATTCACATGCTCAGTTCTTTTCAAATGCACCACATGTAGCATTGCTATTTGCAGTTTGCATTTCTTAATATAATTAATCTTTCCTTTTGTCTATACCTGTAAAACCATTCACATTCCAATACAATATGAAAAGTGCCACCATTATAAGAACTCATTATTCTCACCTATTATATATGACAGCTTTTTTAAATGTCTGTTTCTAGGTTTTGTGATACGTGCACCCACTAATGTTGGCAGATTAAACCTTTATAAATTTTCCCTATCACCAGCATTGGAACCTACATCACATTTTACAAGACTTTTTGTTTTAATGAAAAACCTCAAACAAAAAAACAAATACATCCTCAGAACCTGTTAACTTAATACAGACACACAGATCTATGTACATCTTCATATAATGTAGTTTAACCCTCCAAATAGGAACACTTGTTCCCATTCAGAAGGTTCAACTGCAAGCACAATAATTAATTAACCTAAACTGATGTTATCCATGCTAAGAAGCATGCTACTGCATGTGCTTCTACTTAAACTTTGTGCCTGTTCTTTTTTATCTTTATCCCCCTTCTAGATATGAAATACAGCTTGCAGCTGTCAGAATATCCAAAGAAAAAAGCTAGTGCTTAGCCAAATCCCAGTTCAGCAAGTGGATAAATCAGCAAAGCAAAGAGCGTCACTGGGAACTGCTGCTGTACGAATAACATAAAATGTTTATTAAAACACACAAAATAAACCAAGGTGAGCGCTTTCGGGCTAAGCCCTTCTTCAGACAAAGTGCTCTTACAAACATTACATTTTTAAAATAGGCATACACCAATCACTCTTCAGTAAATAATCCCGCCCTTCTCTGTGATTTTGCTTGAAGCTAACAAACCATAATTAAAAACACATTGTTACTACTCTATATTCAATAAAAAACATGCCTACTTTTAAGTGTTGGCTTCAAGGGTACCATGTCATTCAGCCCAGGTTTAATGTGGGCTGTTAGGTCTAAAATCCATTTCGATTCTATTGCTTCTGTCTTCAACCTAACATCACCCCCTCTCTTATTAACAAATACATTAGCAATCACCCTAAATTTAAATCTGTGTGTGGGATAATCCTTTACATGATTGTACAGTGCATTGTGTTCATCACAGTTCCTGATTGACGAAATATGCTGTAGTATCCTAACTTTAAGCATATTGTTGGTCTTGCCAACATAATATCCTGAGCATGATGTACAATCAGCCAGATACACCACATTTGTAGTCCTGCAAGTGGCTCTCCCCCTAAGGTGAAAACTCTTCCCTGTGGAAGGATGTATAAACACTGTTTCCCTATTGATATGTTTACAAGCCTTGCAGCTCCCACATGGGACAGTACCCAGCGACCTAGGTAGGCATGTGGCATCATTATTGCCCCTTTCGTGACAGAGTATATCCTTTAAGTTCTTATTCCTCTTATAACTAAACTGTGGGGAATCCCCCACTATATCATTCAAATTTCTGTCACTAGTAATGATGTTCCAATTCCTCCTAATGATGTCACATACCCCTTTGATGTTACTACCATAGGTTAACATTACCCTGGGTTTAGTGTCCTTCTTCCTAACTCTATTCTTGTAACTATTATGATTACTATGGTTATTCTCTGGCCTCGTTGTGACATCAAGCCATGGCCTATACTTACCCTGTCTGTTCCCACTACCTCTTGCTACTGCTGTTTCTACTAAGTCACATCTATATCCTCTTTCTTGGAAACATTCCTTCAAATTGTCTATCTCTCTCTCAAACTGGTCATCCATTCGACTGACCCTAGAGATCCTGCCAACCTGCCCTTCCACTATGTTAGAAAAAGTGAACCTAGGGTGCATGCTATCGAAAGAGAGCAATGAGTTCTTCCAACTCTCTTTTCGATATAGTCTAGAACTAAAACCTTCAGGTGTAAGTTCTATGGTGACATCCAAGAAATCCAAAGCCTTGCGTGAGCTCTTGATGTCAAATCTCAGGAAGGATGTGGTGGAATGTAAAAATTCCAAAAAGGAAGTTAACCTCTGTTCGTCCCCCTTCCATGCAATAAAGATGTCATCTACAAATCGTAGATAGACCCCTATATATGGACTCCAATCTCTATGGCTTAAGACATGTTTCTTTTCCCAAAAGGAAAGAACTAGGTTAGCGTAAGAATTAGCACAGGGGGTACCCATGGCTACCCCCTGTGCTTGCCTAAACACTGAACCATTGCTCAAGAAAACATTGTTCTCCAAGACCAGTTTCAGTGACTCCTGTATAAGGAAAAGTTCTCTCTCTGCAACACCCACATCCTTCAGAACCCCTACACAGGCTGCTATACCATATTCATTGCCTATCACCGTAAATAGACTATGTACATCTAAGCTTACTAATATGATGCCCTCATGGCAACCTTCTCTATTCATTTCACACAAAACTCTAAGAAAGTGTGCAGTGTCCTTCAAAACATTATTCATGAGATCTACGTAAGGTCTAAGTGTGCATTCCAACCATATTGACAAATGCTCCGTCACCCACCCCCTACCCAATACTATGGGTCTAAGGGGTGGGTCAGTCAACAATTTGTGCACCTTTGGTAGGGCTTTGAACACTGGAATGACTGGTTTATCTACATGAAAAAAATCCATGAGATCTTGGGTTATATACATGTTAGTATATAGCCATTTAATACGTCCATGTACTTTACTGATAATGTTCCTGACCTCTATTGGATTCAGTAACAATATACATCTTTTTCAGATAATAACCCTGATATCCTCATGTTATACCAGTCAGTATCAAGAACCACTACAGCCCCTCCTTTGTCTGCCATCTTTATCGTTAAATCTTGATTCTTGCTAAGATTTTCTAAGGCTCGTCTTTGCTCAAAATTTAAATTATGAAAACGGTCTTTCCCTTTTTCTTGCAAAAACATGAATAAATCACTTTCACATTTGTTAATAAATAAATTGAGTGCGGGTGAAAAAGGTGGAACATAGCTACTGGGTTTGCGTAGGCCCACACTAGAACCCTGTGCCCCTCCATAGATCTTACTCAACATAACCCTGCGACAATATAACATCAAATCCAGCACTACATCACTGTACATGCAAACTTTGCTTGGTACAAACGTCATCCCTCTATTTAAAAAATATGTTTCAGCTGCATTCAACACATATTTAGATAAATTAAATACAATACCATAAGCAATACTACTTGAAGTCAATTCAAAGTCCTTCTTTTGTTCACTGAGTCCCTGTCGTCGCTCCGCGACCGCTTCCAAGGGCCCTTCCTCTTCACGTTCGTGGGCAGCATGCCCAAAAAATGTTTGTAAGAGCACTTTGTCTGAAGAAGGGCTTAGCCCGAAAGCGCTCACCTTGGTTTATTTTGTGTGTTTTAATAAACATTTTATGTTATTCGTACAGCAGCAGTTCCCAGTGACATTTTTTGCTTAGCTGTCAGAATATATTAACTTTTAGCCTTAAAGAAACAAGTGTTCTGGCTTTTTATTGCTCTACTATCAGCTTGTCTCTATGGAGATGTAAGAGAAAGCTGAAACATTTATTAATAAACCAAAACTTATTGTATTCAGTGTTCTCTTATTTATTGGTTTCTACTTAAAACTTCTTGTATAGATTCATAGTTATCTTTTTCTTTCCTCCTCCCTCCACTTTGTGTCCTTCCAAACATCAATGACATGAAGTGAGGTAAATGCCTTTCAGTTCCCAGCAAGTTTAACAAAGTCAACAAAAGTCCATTATTCCTACTTTTTCTTATACAGCCTTATTTCACAAGTGTGATTGATGCTTTGCAGTCTCAAATTTATTCTCTAAGTTCCATGTTGTTGGTCTTCTTCCTGTACATCTCATCTCCCAACTCGAGATTCTGGTTGAATCCCAGGGTACTCCCAATTTTTCTAGTCAATGCCTGGATATTCAGCTCTCTCACTCTCTCAAGCATTTTCCTTTGGAACAACTGAAAAGGTTCCATTGGAATAGTTTCTCCATCTGCATTATTATCAGAAGAATGAGAAGCAGAGTCTCCTTCTGCTTGATGGCCCAGTTTTTTTTTTTTTGTTGGACAGTCTTTTGTATTTCTTTCTTAGGCTGCTCTGCTTCAAAAAATGACTTTGATCCTTCAGGAAAAAAATATTCCGAAGACAGCTGATTACAGCAACTTGAATCTCACTGCTTGACATTCCCTGATTGATGTAATAAATGTGTTTCTCTTCTACCTGGTGTACAGTGAATAATCATTTTCCACAAACACTCTATTGTCTCCAACTTTTAATACTTTGCCCCTTTGCCACAGTTTTGTCAAGATCAATTCTTTCTGCTGGTAGGTTTGCATAGTTTGCATACAAGTCTTGGTTGCTTTCTTATGGGCAGATTTTAATTAACAGTTCCTGTTGTGGAATACCAGCACACTTGCTTATTTGTGCCTTCATACAGTTAATACAGTCTATTCCTTCTACTTTCTCTGGTACATCAGAATATCTAAGATTTTCCCTATGTGCTCTGTCCTCTAATTCTACCATTTTTTGAAACATCAATTTTTGAACAGTCTCATACTTGGCCAGCCTTTTCTTAATTTCAACCTCTGATTTTTTTGCAGTTTTATCAGCTCATTTGAATACCTGTTAAAGCTTCTTCCATTTTTCCAGCCTTTTTTTTTTTTTTTTTTTTTGAGTTGATATACTCCTTCAGTGCTCTGTTTATGTTAATCATCTCTGAGCACATTTGACTTATTTTTTAACTCTAAATTACTGGAAGCCATATCTTGCATTCAAACTGGAACTTGAACTACTTAACAGCTGTAGAATTCTTCACAGTCAGTATTGCCTCTTCACCTTTTCTAGCTGACTTTCTTTCAGGCCTTCTTAGTTTCTTATTGGCTAGGATCCAGGCAGTGTACTTACTAGACAGTTGGTGAATTTACTAAATGTGACAGAGTTCCTGTCCCTTATCTTTCAGTTTCTTATTTCACACTGTGAGAGTTGAAGTTAAGCTGTCAATCATTGTGCAGCCACCTTGTAAATTCCCATGGTAGGCAATATTGTTGAGTTAAAACAGTACATTAGGAATGTAATGCTGGCATATTATTTGAAGAACAAGCAATGAAAATCATGATCTGCACAGTATACTGAATCCAACAGTAGTACAGGCCTTATTATTTGAAAGATTTTGTGAAAGTGACTTGACAGCTCTTGAACTGGATGGTTCTACATATAAATATTACAGCTTGACTAAGGAACAAAACAAATTACTGAAACAATTTTCATGGAATAGAAATATTACAATACAGAAACCTGATAAAGGCTGTAAGATAGTACTGATGAACGTGATGGATTATTGTTGTAAAATGTATTGATGAACCCAATGGATTATTGTTGTAAAATGTATCAATATTTGGAAAATTATCTCTTTTAAAATGATTTCTAGGAATGAGATTAATATTTCACATGGCAAAATATATATTTTGCTTATGGAATTGAGGAGACAATGTTTTGTCACCTGATTGTGATAAATATTTGGTTGTTAAAATTGATACCTGCCATTTTTGGCATGTGTAAAGACCATAAAAATGAATATGACCCCCACACACACACACACACACACACACACACAGCAACCCACAGTAGCTACTTTGGAGTTCAAAGAGAGAACCACTAGTAAAACAGGTGGATAATAAATTAAAGAATTTTTTAAGGACAAAACTCATGTATTGAAAGACCCATGGCATGTTTAGCTGAAATAGCTTCCAGTCCTTGAATGTACATTTTGTAATAGTATATATAAAGGATTTTTTTTTTTGATTATACCACATCAGATTGGATTAGATTAGTTTAGGGAGGCCTTGGTGATTGGCACCTGTTTGACACATGAAATTAGTAGCTGATATGATGGATATGGGGCTATTAAAAAAATTGTTTTCTTTGAAGGTATCATAAACTAGTTCAAGGGGTAGTCATGGGAGCTGCTTTGACAACTGCGTTTGCAAATATAATACTCTGGTTTTGGGAGAAACAATATGTGATGGGCAGTTGTTATTGGCAAAAATTAAGTTGAAGAATAGGAGTCAGAAATCCACACCAACAATACTTTTATTAAGCGCTTTTGTCTCGTAGTAGAAACTTCATCAGAATCTGGATTCAGGATTCTGATGAAGTTTCTACTACGAGACGAAAGCGCTTAATTAAAGTATTGTGGTGTGGATTCCTGACTCCTACTCTTCATTTGTATTTGGTTTGGTGGATTGTGATTGGTAATTATTTTTAAGTTATTTTTGGAAGGCATAGTGATATTATGGAAAGGTGTGTATATATATATATATATATATATATATATATATATATATATATATATGTAATTAAGATTAATATGTGTTTGTATTTCATGCTGCATGTTTACAGAGTTTTTAACAAATATTTTTAAATGTAATGTATCTTAATAAAGTATTAATAAAATATTGAATTAGTTTATATTAATTATATTTTCTTAGGAAGGCTTATTTAAGATTATACATGATATTAATATTCTATGCACTTAAGTATTTTATTGGACAATCAGATTAACATCATTATATTGCAAGAATATATGTATAAGGTGATTTGTATGTGTCATTAGTTCTTTAGAAGTTCCTATGTGGAATGAAAGTGGTGCAGTGATTTTATTTGGAAGCATTGGTGCATTGGCTGGCATTTTTCTTTGTGCAGTTACATCTTTGGGATTACTAGCAAAGAGGTAGCAATATCTCAGGCGTGCTGCATTATACATGCACATTGACAAAGTACTTTTCTTTAACATCCACATCCCACCCACACCCCAAGTAAGGAAACCTCCATAAAAAACTTCTCCAAAGCCAACTTCATGCTACTCAAGTCAGAAGTGACAAACTTCATGACACCCATGCAGATGGGAACTGAAAGTTTGACTGCTGAATCTTACACTAAGGCACTGTACGAGCACATCCACTCATGCATGAATCATGCCATCCCAAATAGAACAAAGATGCTCTCCTCCAAAAAAAGGAAGCCAATCTGGTGGTCCCCTGCCATAAACAAACTATACAACAAAAGGAAGAAACTGTTAAAGAAAACAGGAAAATCCCAGGATGAAAAAAAAACTCCCTTACCAGCCTCAATAAGAAGCTGAGATCCCTCATAAAATCCTCCAAAACTAGTTATGAAAATAAAATTGCCAAAGATTCCAAAGACAACCACAAGGCATTCTATAACTATGTCAAGAATCTAAATGGCAATGCTCAGATCTACTCTGAGCTACAACACAATGGCATTAAATATACTGATCCCAAGGATATTGCCAATATCCTGGCAGATCAATTCAGTGCCAACCTCACTCCCCTCTTACCCCCTAAACAGCCCATCTCAATACTGGAAGATTGCCAAATTCTGGTAATAACGGCCACACAGGTAAAAAAATGCACTCTTCAAAGCTAAACATACAGCATCCATGGGACCAGATGACATCCCGGGCTGTGTATTACATGAACTACAAACTGAACTGGCACCTCACCTAAGTGTCATGTTTAATCATAGCCTCACCTCAGGCTTCATGCCCACTGAGTGGCGCACAGCTGCAGTTGTCCCAGTCCACAAGGGAGGATCCACCTTCGATCCTGGGAACTATTGCCCCATCAGTCTGACGAGCTTGATCTGCAAGGCCATGGAACGTATTATCATGGAACTTATAAACAAAGACATTGGCAACCTTCAAACACTGGACCCCACCCAGTTTGGGTCTGTGAAGGGCCGGTCTCCTGAACCTGATTGACTTCTTCAAATTAGTCACCAGAGCCGTGGACGAGGGTAAGGCGGTCCACACAGCCTATCTGGACCTCACCAAGGCCTTTGGCACCATCCCCCACTCTGAAATCAGTTACTAAGCTGGGCATTAATCCCTAAGTCACTCGATGGGTTGCCAACTGGCTTACTGACAGAACCCACACTGTAAAAGTAGCTGACTCCAAATCCAGCTCCAGACAAGTGACAAGTGGAGTACCTCAGGGTTCAGTCCTGGGACCGCTCTTGTTTGGCATCTACTTCTCTGAAGTACAAGCCAACACTAAGAGACTCTGGCTAACAAAGTTTGCAGATGATTGCAAACTGGGAGCCATTATTGACTCCCCAAATTATGTGGATACTCTACAAAAGGGCCTTACAGAAACAGATGCTTGATGCCAGAGCCATGGGCTCAAGCTCAATGCCAAGAAATATATCGTTATCCCTTTGGGAAAAAACATGTACCCATGAATTACCACATAGGTGGCAGTACACTAAACACTGAAAGTGTGATAAGAGACTTAGGGACACAGGTGGACAGTGGTCTCACCTTTGATAACCACATCGCCACAACAGTCAGGAAATCCTTCTATGTGGCACACCTTGTCATTAAGGGATTTTCATCCTGAAAAAAGGAAGTCATTGTCCCACTGTACTCATCCCTCATTAGACCCATTATACAATACAACGCCCCATTTGGTATTTACCTCTCAAGACATCTGCAGCAACTAGAAAGGCCACAGAAATACCTCACTAAAAGAATCACAGGCCTAAAGCAGATGCCCCATGCTGACCGTCTTAAAAAACTCCAGCTATACTCTGTTGCATATCGTCTACTCAGAGGCGATCTCTGCTTAACATACAAGGCCATGTCAAGCCCAGAGCTATTGGACAGCTACACTTAAAGAAATCCCAATCCCTCAGATACACACACTCCAAGGATCTAAACCTTGTCATCACAACAAACAAAACATGCTGGAGGGATAGGTTCCTGACCCAGAGACTCCCCAGACTCTGGAATAGACTGCCCATACATGTCAAGCAGAGCACCTCTTTGGCCCTCTTCAAAAGGAACCGTGATGATTGGATGGGAGAAAGGAAATTCACCCCGGGGATCACGCCAGTGGCCCTGCTGAACAGAGGCCCAGGGAAGTAAACTGTGTGGGAAGAAATAGACAGGGAATTGTTATGGCTAGGCTTGTATAGGCCCTAGGGCCGATAGCCTAGTACCAACCTACGAACCTATGAACCTATTAAATCAGAAACTGCTGAAGGGTGAATTTCAATATAAAAAGTATATTATCCCCAAAATAAGTACATTATCCTAATATTTTAGGTCACTTGACCTTTGAAAAGCTATAAATGGTAAAATAAATTCACAGACTAAAGGAAAGGGTGACTATGTACAGAATCAGTCACTCTTCTATGCCAAGCTGTAGCAGTGATATCCTGAATGACTGGTGATCTATTCACAGACTTAGAATTTTGTTAGAACATGGGTCTATATTAGAACACTGAAGTTTCAGAACTTCAAATGTTCTAATATCGACCCCTATACAGCGAACGCTGAAAACATCGAACATACAGAACAGCAAATTTTTTCCTAGGGAAAGAATCTGCTGTTCCAAAACACATACACACAACACAAGCACACCAAACAAACAGCAATCCACACACATAGGTTCATTTTAAATCGAGTTGCTGGCTACTGAGATTTGTCTGCATACATCAACTGGACATAAGCTGATTTAAGTATATTTTCTGCACTTTTTGTGGTTTTATAATTTGGACTGTGATTCCTCATATCTAGCTCTGTTGAAACTGTCTTGAGTGTGTCTCTGAAGCTCTGCAGTAGTTGTTAGACTGCTTTGAAATTCCTTTAAGTGTTAAAACATTAAAATCTGTGTTGTTACATTTCTAGTAATCATTTTAAATCGAGTTGCTGGCTACTGAGATTTGTCTGCATACATCAACTGGACATAAGCTGATTTAAGTATATTTTCTGCACTTTTTGTGGTTTTATAATTTGGACTGTGATTCCTCATATCTAGCTCTGTTGAAACTGTCTTCCCCACTCCCCCTCCCTGTTCTTGGTTGTAGTTTAAATTTGGTGGCTTTTGCAGTGCCCGCCCCACTGTAGATTTGATCTAGGACACTCCCCAGTCCCATCTCTTTACCGCATTCTACCTAATAAACCCTTTCTGCACTTGCTTTTAGTCCTTTTTAATTTAATTACATTTTTTCAAACTGTGTGTGGAATAATATTGCTACATACTCAAGTGTGTCAGCTTGCACTGCATGTGAATTGTTTTTACTACTGTTTTTGCTACTTTTCTGAAAAAAAAAATGATCTGCTTTTACTGTATTTGTGTTTCTTCCTACTTTATTTTGCTTTTGCGTCATCTTAAAAGTACTCAGTTGTATTTATTACTTCTTGGTGTAACTCATTCTAAGCCTTTTAGTTTAAGCACTTGGGCTTCAGACCAGTTGTTTTACATTAAGAAGGTTTGTGGTCTGCACTGTAGTGGCAGGACAGGTAGCTTACATCCTTCTAAGTTGGGAACTGCTGATTGAGGGCTCAGTGTCAGTTATTCTAGAAGTGTATTAATTCTGGTTTAAGCACTTGGGCTTCAGGCCAGTTATTTTACATTAAAAGGGTTTGTGGTCTGCACTCTTGTGGGAGGAGAGGCTGGACTCTGCCCTTCTGAGCTAGGAATTTCTGGTTAAAGGCTTATAGTGCCTGCATATTTGAACTGCTTCTTACTGAAATTGGTACATCTTGTTTGCTGTAGCATAGACTAGATCCAGGCCTGCTGAATCTAGCTTTGTTTGTATAACTTGAGCACTAATCCAGGCATTCTTCAAAGTATTCAATTGTATTTATTACTGCTTGGTAGTAACTTGATTAAAGTGTAGCTATCATTCTAAGTCGTTTGGATTAAGCACTTGGGCTTCAGACCAGTTGTTTTACATTAGGAAGGTTTGTGGCCTGCACTGTGGTGGCAGGACAGGTAGCTTACATCCTTCTAAGTTGGGAACTGCTGATTGAGGGCTCAGTGTCTGTTGTTCTAAAAGTGTATTAGTTCTGGTTTAAGCACTTGGGCTTCAGGCCAGTTATTTTACATTAAGAAGGTTCGTGGTCTGCACTCTTGTGGGAGGAGAGGCTGGACTCTGCCCTTCTGAGCTGGGAATTTCTGGTTAAAGGCTTATAGTGCCTGCATATTTCAACTGTTTCTTACTGAAATTGGTACACCTTGTTTGCTGTAGCATAGACTAGATCCAGGCCTGCTGAATCTAGCTCTGTTTGTATGCTTGTTGTTTGTTTGCTTGTTATTTCCCTGAAATGCTAATACCACCTAAAACGCGACTTTTCAGCGCTTCTGTGGATCCCTAGTGATATCTGCATTGCTTACTGTACTCATTTCCTTGTTTCACTTAAAAGAAAGTTACTGTTTGTCGTTTTTGCATTTAAGTTACCTGTAACACATTGCATTTAAGTTACCTGGCACTTGCTCACTAAAGGCACTTGCTCACTAAAGCAATTATATAAGTCAGCACTAAAAAAATTAAAAACACTACATTCTCACAAAGTCCTCTTGAGTACCTTGTTCCCCATTGGCCCTTTTTTTTCAGTTATAAAGGAATTCCCAATACTATTCTAGCATGTCCAAAGGTCAGTTGTCAATCTTCTCTCCGGTCCAGCTGGTGAATCTGGGAATCTTGAGGCAATGTTACAACTGCCCCATGTACACAGACAACCCTCTCCTCCTCCCAACAAATTCCAACACATGTGAGAGATGCATCCATATAGCCAAACTGGAGGCTAAGCTCTCTCAACTCAGTACTGGCGTAACCAGTCAGGAGGAGAAGGAAACCACACTCAGTACAATTCCAGTCTCACATAGACCTACCACGACAGCAAACCAGACACATAAACACACAAAAACATAATCGGAGGCTCTAAATAAAAATCTGCCTAAGCAGCAGAGACCTCCAAAGCAGACACCCAAGCAACCGCTACCCCAAAACAAAACACGTGCAACACATAGCTCACAAAGCCAGTGTGCCGAACAGTCACAGCCCTTAAGGCTAAACAACACACCTGATACACTTGTAATAGGTGACTCTATCGTCAGGCACACTGACGTCCCGCTCACCAGGCTGAACAAGAAGAAGGTCACAGTGAGCTGCCTGTCGGGCGCTAAGATCCACCACATAACACAAGCACTCAGGTCACTCCAAGGCAAATACAAATATGACACAGTCATTGTCCATGCTGGTGTGAATGACCTGAGATGTACTTTCCTGGACTACATGAAAAGAGACATAGAGGAGCTCTCTGAGCATGTGGCCCAGGCCGGTATGACCCTGACCTTGAGTAGCATCTTAACCTCACCAAGAATGATGCCACAATATGAAGACAAGATGATCAATTTCAACAATTGGCTTAAGTATTGATGTCATTCAAAGGGGATCCAATGCCTGTCAGCCTGGGATGACATGCTCGACAAGCCATGATGCTTCGTTAGGGATGGATTGCACCTGTCACCCCTGGGCTTTCGGATATTGGCAAAGGCTCTTGCTACCCCCATAGTGCCTTTTTTAGGCAAGGCTCAAAAGACAAACCCACCTCCATAGGTATCACAAAGGATAAGAAACAAAAACTAAGAGTAATGCTACTCAACGCCAGAAGTCTAAACCTCAAGATGCACGCACTCAAAACTCTCCTTAGCATGGAGAACATCGATATCTGTGCAGTAACAGAAACCTGGTTCAAGGCTCCCGAGAGCACCCCAGCACTACCAGGTTATACCTCATACCATGCTTTTCGGCCACAAAACTTGGACCGACCCACAAAAGGAGGGGGAGTATCAATATTCCTCAAAGATACCCACACCTTCAGGTTGGTGGCACAGCACAAAGCATCAGACACTATCCACGTGCAACTAACAGTGGGTAAAACTGCCTTCCAGTTTATAGCCTGCTAGAGACCACCCTCCCTAACCCAGGAACCCCACTCGGCCTTCCTGAGAACACTGGAAAATATGAAGGTCTCTCCAAACACCATTATATTGGGCGACTTCAACTACCCAAACATAGACTGGGAGCATTACTCTAGCTCCAACACCCTAGCCCAAAGGTTCCTAGAATTTATAAACTCAAATGCTATGGAACAACTTGTTACCACTCCCACAAGAGGGGAAAACATACTGGACCTGATCATCACCAACATGGGGACTCTGTGGTCCAGACCAGAAGTGTGTCCCTCACTGGTAAGATCAGACTATAAACTAATCTCACTGGATATTCACATCCCGACACCACCCCCTGCCCAGAAAACCATAGTGAAAAACTTCTCTAAAGCAAATTTCACACTCCTCAAAACTGAGGTGGAATCCTTCAAAGCCCCCGGGCCTGTGGAAAATATGGCCAAGACTGCAGAATCCTTTATAAACACATTCTATGAACACCTTCAGGAATGCATGGATCATGCGATCCCAAATAAAACCAAGACCCAATCCTCCAAAGGCAGACGTCCTGTCTGGTGGACCCCAGCCATAAACAAACTATACAATAGAAGGAGGAAGCTACTAAATGATAGAGCAAAATTCCAAAAAGGGAAGGCATCTCTGATCAGTATTAGCAAAAAACTACGGGCACTCATAAAATCTTCTAAGGCCAGCTTCAAGAGAAAAATTGCACAGGACACTAAGGATAATCACAAGGCTTTCTTTAGTTATGTAGGAACCTGGGTGGCAATTCCCAGATATGCTCAGAATTAGTCCAAAATGACAAAAAATACATTGAACCCACAGACATTGCCAACATCCTAGCTGACAGGTTCAATGCAAACTCCCCCCCCCTTCCCACCAAAAGGGCAAATATCTATCCCAGCAGAGTGCTGCCCCCCTGACATCTCAGATGCTCAGGTAAGAGCCGCCCTCTCCAAAGCAAAAAACACAGCATCAATGGGACCAGACGGTGTCCCAGGCTGCGTCCTACATGAACTCCAAGAAGAGCTAAACCCAAACATAAAACTACTGTTCAATCTCAGCCTTACTACAGGATATGTACCCAAAGAGTGGTGTACAGCAACTGTGGTCCCTCTCCACAAAGGTGGTGCCTCAACGGATCCTGGAAACTATCACCCCATAAGCCTGACTAGCTTGGTCTGCAAAGCTATGGAAAGGATCATCATGGACCTCATAAATAAAGATATTGGGGACCTACAGACACTGGATCCTACCCAGTTCGGCTTTGTTAAGGGCAGATCCTGCCTCTTAAACCTGGTTGATTTCTTTGAAACAGTCACCAAGGCCACTGACGAGGGGAAGGTGGTCCACACAGCCTACCTGGACCTCGCAAAAGCCTTCGATACAATACCCCACTCGGGCATTACAGATAAGCTCATCAGCTTAAATATAAACCCCTATGTCACTAGATGAGTTGCAAACTGGCTCAAGGACAGAACCCACATGGTTAGAATTGCTGGAGCCATGTCAGACTCCAAACCAGTTACAAGTTGCGTCCCACAAAGCTCAGTCCTGGGACCTCTCTTGTTCGGTATATATTTCTCATAGGTACAGGCCAACACTGAAGGACTGTGGCTGACCAAGTTTGCAGATGACTGCAAACTGGGCACCATAATCGACTCTCCAGCCGACCCAAGCATCCTCCAAAAGGGCCTCATAGAAACAGACAACTGGTGCCAGAGCCATGGCCTCAAGCTAAACGCCAAAAAGTGTATAGTCATCCCCTTTGGCAAAAACAAAGTGCCCACAAATTACCACATAGGTGGTAATCCATTAAGTACAGAAGAAGTAATTAGGGACCTGGGGACCCAAGTTGATAGCAATCTCTCATTTGACAACCACGTGGCCAAAGTGGTTAGAAAAACATTTTATATAGCCCACCTAATCATGAAGGGATTCACATCTAAATCAGGGGAGGTCATCGTGCCTCTTTACTCATCCCTCATCAGGCCCATAATTGAGTACAATGCCCCTTTTGGGATGTACCTTACCAGACACCTGCAGCAACTGGAAAGACCCCAAAAGTACCTCACCAAGAGGATCAAAGGGCTCAAACAGATGCCATATGCTGCCCGGTTAAAGAAACTCCAGCTCTACTCAGTGGGATACCGCCTGTTCAGTGGAGATCTGTGCCTGACGTATAAAGCCATGTCCAACCCGGAATTAATGGACATGCTGCACCTCAGAGAATCCAAATCCCATCGAGCTACACACTCAAGAGACTTGAACTTCAGCACTGAAATAAATAGGACATGCTGAAGGGACAGATTCATAACCCAGAGGCTCCCTTCACTCTGGAATAAAATCCCAGTCCAGGTTAGGCAGAGTCCCTCATTGACTCGCTTCAAAAGGAATCTTGATGAGTGGATGGGAGATCGTAGGTTTACCCCGGGTATCACTTCTGTGTCACTGTTTGACAGAGGCACAGTATACTAACCTCAAAAATGGGCATAGCAAAATTAATTTAAAATGGGTGGCGAAAGTCAAACACATTCTGGCCAGGCTTATAAATGCCCTAGGGCAGATAGCCTAGTATGAACCTATGAACCTATGAACATACACCTAAAAATCTTACATCTAACCCTAGACTAAACTGTACATACACCACTATCTACCCACTTACCTTAACCCAAACCCTAACCCTAAGGTCCGTCACTATCGCACACACACCTCACCCGCGCCCTAACCCTAACTCACCTACCCCTCCCTAACCCTCATGTCCATACAATCGCACACTTACCTGAACCCAACCCATAACTTTCCACCACAGTGCTGAAAATAGCAAAGCAACAGGAACGGACAACCAAATTCTTTCCCTAGGAAAGAATTCAGTTTTCTGTCACTTCGTTATTTTCAGCTTTCGCTGAATAGGGGTCGATATTAGAACATTCGAAGTTCTGAAACTTCGATGTTCTAATATAGACCCGTTAGAACATCATATAGTCACAAAATCTGATGTTGGATAAGGTATACATTCTCCAAATGAAGTACTTGTAGCTCTCTGTGCTACAGCAGAGGAGGAAGAAAAACAAATGGAAAGCTTAGGTGTCATTAGTGAATAATTGCAGCCTACAGAAGGTCTGAATAGTATGGTCACTGTTGTAAGAATGGCATGATTTGTACTTGTGTTGATTTACAAGATCCAAATAAAGTTACTAGTCCTTTATAGTACTAGATCCAAACTACAGTTGAGACATATAATGGTAGAAAATGAAGTTCCATACTGTGTATATTTAATTAATCATTAGGACAGATTCCTTAGGCAATCATTTGGGATTCCATCAGCATTATTATATATTTTTCTAAAGATGTGCTGCATATGTAGCTGAAGAGGCCTGAGTGTAGAAAACATATGTGCTAGTACATTAAAATGGTATAAGACACAAACTCTACATGATGAGGTAGACACAGCTGCATAATTTCATGTCAAAAAAGAGCCAAATCTAAAACAATTGCAAAGTAACTGAAATATATGGATCCTACTCTAACATCAGAGGGACAAAAATAGGTTGCAGAAACAGAGCAGTCGTGCAAATTCAAAGGTAAGAAGAAAGAAAACATTATAAAGGCTTCTAGACATAATTCATATCTTGTAAACGTTCCACATAATATGTCTGATATAACTATGCTCCTCAAGAAATATGTCAGAACAGGATATAAGTCTGTAAGTTGAGCTAGGAACAGGAAAAGAGTTAATAATGCACCAACGTTAAAATATTCTGAAGCAAATAAGCCATCTGCACAGCAATTAGATGACAGAATGGTAGGGAAGCTACAGTCTTAGAAGAGAGTAAACCACATGTATACTGGTCAGGAATTCTTATAAAGGTACAAAAATATATATGTACTCATATAGAAAAGGGAATGTTATGAATACATATGTATGACAGAAATGTCACAATGATGTCTACATTAAAGAAGTTCAGGTGGAAACAGATCAAAGCTCATCAGAAATTCATTATGAAGTGCTTTTGAGATTGCAGACAATGTAATTTCATCTACAGAACTGTGATCTGAAAGTGAAATGCAAAGCAGGCAAGAGACAAAACAAAAAACACAATGAGTAGTGCATATTTAGTACAGAATCATAAAGAATTGTTAGAATAATTACAGATTTTTTGTATAACGCAGCAGTTACTAATGAAAGAAGAAAAGAAATCACAGACTGATAGTTACACAGAAATTCAGTCTCTGAAAGATATTATCAAAAGCATGGGCCAAATGATAATCATCAGTAACAATGAAGTTTGATCTTATTTTTATTTAAGTAAGAAAAAATGTCCAGATCGAAAAGTTTATAAAACAATAACTTTCCATCAGCTGAGAAAGCAAGTGCTTGTTATGGCAAGGAATCACATCTGAGAATAGTAATGTGCAAAGAAAGAGTAACAGATACTGGCCGGAAATGTTAACTAGCATAAAATAAATAGTGCAGAACTGTACCATCTACAGTGCATTCAATAACAACAATGTAAAGCAGGTGTTAACTGACATACCCCATGACAGGCCTAGTAGAGAAAAGTGTCTTCATCTTGAAGTTGAGTCTGCATGTATGTGTGCAGACTGTGCCATCTGCATTATATATGAGAAGGACTTTGCAATTTCCTTGAAACACTGAAACTGCTAGAGCAAGTTCAAGCGTGATTTGTGCATTAAAGTCTTTATTCTCAACACAAGAGACGTATGACATCACAGTTTGTAATAGCAGTATAAAAGTTAGGAACTGAAGCACATGACATCAAACTTATTTGACTGCAATAAGCAGTGACATAAAGAGTGAACTGTCCAAACAGTAAAAAATTCTCATGAGAACAGTAGCAAACTTTAGGGGGACTGCAATCTAACCATTTTGCAATATAAGTACACTTTGGTGCAGGGACTTATTCCCTAACCAACGGACCTGAAAGTTAGCACATAATGAAGGAAATGCTAGAAGAAAGTTAGTAAAGAGGATAATACTCATAGTATAGAACCAGCATAAGAGTACAAGACAAATGAAAAGTAAGAATAACGATGACATGGGAAAATGAACAGCATAACACTAAAGCAGTTGGTAACACACAAAACCAAGGCCCTATGTTGTTTACAGAGGAAGATGGAAAAATAAAGTCACTAATGTCCAACAGCAATTTCTTTAAGTCCCAGTACTGCAAATCACTTGCTCTGAAAACCACTTTCCATGGAACTTGATTTTGGCATTCCCCACTGTTATGCAACTGCATAAAGTTAGGAGGTGTAGAGAATTCTCCAAACAAGTAAGTTCAAAGTGATTGTCCTCTGTTTACATAAAAAAAGCTTAATTTATTTTTGGCTGAAAGTGTTTTTCTCTGCAAGCGATTCATTGCATTCGGACTCACAAAAATTACCTTCATAGACTTAACATGAATCTCATAAAAAGAATGGCAATTTTATAAATCATTCAACTGATTTCAGTTATGTGAGACACATGTATGCAGAGCTTCTGGGATGGCTGCTTCAAATTGGAGCTCAGAAAACTAGACTAAGGATGCAAATTGCACAGGTTTTAATGGAAGAATAGATTCATCTTATTTCTCACATCACATGAACTCTGACTTTAGGCCTAAGTTTACAACATATCACATGAGCTTCAAAACAGTACAAATGAGAGGCCATTAAGTTTAATACATTTTCCTTGGAGCATATGGTACATGCATTGATCAAGGGCAGCTGTGTTGCAGAGAGATATGCAGGACTGATAGAATCCTTCTAAATGCTATATCTTTCATATTTTAACGAAGTGAATGGGACTCCATCAAAGTGCACTGTACATTGTATGGGTTGCTCCACAGATCCAGACCCACATGTTTTAACATATCAGTGGTTGTAGAATTCCAGGCATTTTTCGTCTCCATAGGATTACAAACTGCATTTCAAAAAAGGAACAGTCTTTGGAAACTCAATGTAAAGCAAGATAAAAAAAAGTGTTTCTGTGTCTCACAAAGGCCACAAAAGCAGGAAGCCCTTGAAATGTATGAATATGTGCACAGATCATTCAAAGGCAAAGACCATTACTAATTCTTAAGCTTGGATGTGGATATCAATTCTTGGGCAATCAGATAACACAATTCATGGCTACTTTAAATGATAAAATATATGCTGACATACAAATTTATAATATAAAATAATAGTAATACATACCAAGTAATTTTAGTTGAAGGAAAACAAACAGCAACTGTGGTGTTTTTGATTAACTGGTGTCTCTCATCTAATTATTTTTTTCTTTTTTATCAAACAGAATGAGGTGATGTGCTCTTAACCTTGAAATGTGCTGCAAGTAAGTTCTTTCTCTGACAGCTTTTTTCCAACAGAGTAAAATCTGTATGTACAAAGTAAGACTTTACTGTAAGCCGGTGTGAGGGTTTTTCATACCACTTGAGTTGTCAAAGACTACTGGATATGGATAACCTCTCACTTTATCTGTTTCTTTTTATCACTGGTCCCCTGCTGAAGACCATCAGGTTAGAGTATTACAGGAATCCACTGCTGATATGCATCATAAACTGCCTCTGTAGCCTGTGATTTTCTGCCTCAGATGACTACAACATGCTGCCTCAGTATGATAGAGTGTGGAGCTACAGCTCTGCAGCATCCTTCCTCTAATATTCAGAAGAGATTCCCCTTAGGCAGTTATTAACTTATAGTGAGCTATTTACTGCTTATCTTTTGAATATCTTATCCTTATACAAATATTAAAGAAATACTACCCTTTTAAGAGGTACGGTTGCACTAAAATACCACAGTACTTATCTTTCTAAAGAATCCAACCTTGCAAATGCATCACATTTTTTCACTTAAGCTGGCTTCTGCAACATTTGATTAAAAAAAAAAAAAAACATTATATAATACCCAATGCAATATTCCAGTGTAATTCAATGTAATATTCCAGGTGCATGTTATGGTGTTCCTTAGGAGTCTGTTATGTCTATCCTAAGCCTTTCTTGACTGCAACACTAAACTCATACCTTGAGTATTTGTGAGAAGCTAAAAACTTGAATGTAAAACGATGCATTTAAAAACTCATTGAGACTGCATTTCCTTTGTACCCATTTGTTCCCCTCTTGGACACTACAGAGTTTCACGGTCATTGTTCACTTAATCTGCCAAACAAAAGCTAAAAATGCCATATTCATTTTATAGCCATTATCTGGTGACTATTGTGGTAGTTAATGAAAGCCATCCAAGTATAATAATCCATTACCTTGTTACACCTGTCTTTGTTACGATGTAGTAGATTAAGCCAGTAATCGCACCCGCTCCGACTATGACTGCTATTACTATTCCGGCTATTGCTCCTGCTGACAGATGATGTAGCTCAGGGGCATCTATAATGTGAAACAAAAAATAATTTAGTTATTTGAAGTAGTCATCACAAATGAACATCTATTTTTTTTAGCCTGACAATGTCATGGATTAGATTTTTTCTAAGAAAAGATGAAAAGTGCCTTGTACATAAATATAATTGTCACAGAAGTACAATACAAGAAATTGTCACATAACAGTAAGTTTAGGTTTTATCCACATTATCTGCCTTCATTACAGCCCAGAAAGTTTGCCATCACAATCTCAGTCTTTGCCATCACTATCTCAGTCTCTATGAACACTAGTGCTTATCTCATGCCTGCATTCCTTTTAACATTGAAAGCAACAATGAATTAAACATGCTGGAGGGATAGGTTCCTGACTCAGAGACTCCCCATACTCTGGAATAGACTGCCCATACATGTCAAGCAGAGCGCCTCCTTGGCCCTCTTCAAAAGGAACCTTGACGATTGGATGGGAGATAGGAAATTCACCCCAGGGATCACGTCAGACAGGGGTCCAGGGAAGTAAATATTGTTGGAAGAAATATCCAGGGAATTGTTATGGCTAGGCTTGTATAGGCCCTAGGGCCAATAGCCTAGTACCAGCCTATGAACCTTTGAACCTATACATGGCTCCCTCATAAAGTTAGCATTTCTGGAACATTTCTTCAGTTCTCCAAGCTCCTTAAGACCTCAAAGGGACACGTGACTTACCAGGAAGTTTCTTAGTTTCTTAACCTAGTAACTAAAGAAATTCCAAAAGAAACATTAAGCGCTATAAATCTACCACAATAAAGAAGCTTGATTAAGGTTTCCTCTAGTGGAAGGAGGCAGAGTATTTCTATGGTTGCAGTGACCATTCCTTGAATATCTACAGTTATAGTAAGTATGCTTAAACACAGCTGCACTACCTTCTTCAGAGAGGTTCGGTGCAACAGTAAATTAACATTTGGATAGATTTCATAGCATCACAGGAACCCCTAAAGCCTGTCCTTCCTTCTAAGCTTGCATCCTGTGGATACTTGATACTGCATCACCTGATGTATAATGTGCAGTTATACTTCTAAACACAGTGTTGATGTGACTCTGCTGCACTACTCAGATGTACTCTCATTTTAACCTAAAGATGCTAATTCTGTGTTTTACCAAAAGACAATACCATATGTCAACCGCAGTTTGTTTACTGGTTGGCATTCTTTTTGTTGTTGTTTTTCTTTATTTCTTCCTTACTATGAATATAGAAAAAGTCTTTCTGAAAGCAATAGTTCTTGTGTAGTATCTCATCTGTCTAGGGACACCCACAGACACAGGCAGTTCTCTCTGTTCTGACAGTTTTCAAAGAGCACAGGCAGTTGAAAGGATTGAATGAGTCACTGCTGAAACTAGGCATGAAAGATTTGCATTTATTGAAATTTTCACATGGAAGTCAAGTAAGGTGGTTTACACTTGAGGACTCGTAATTGTTAAATCTTTCTGCAAAAAATATCAGCTCCAAATATACTAAATTGTACAACAGGCATTTTAAAGCCATTAAATCTATTGGTTCAGAGGGAAGTAAGAATTATCTTTTCCAACATCAAGGAGAAAACACAAGGAGACTAGTCTTTTTGGAGGCGTTAAATGAAGGATGAGCTGCTGTCTATGGGGTGGTTTGTTTTTTTGTTATTACTTGAAGTAATATGAAATATGTGTTTCTGGTTAAGGTGTTGTTCTGTAGTAAATAATATAAGTTTTTATTTGTTTGTTTGTTTTTTTGGCATTAAGCATCAAGTTAGAATTTGTTTAGCAATATTTCAATGTCACTGAATGTTTTTTGTGTGATTTCCTTTAATTTTATTATGGATGGGGCAGAACAAATAAAGACTGAATCATTGGTGTATTGTATGACAGTGGCAAGTGTTGTAGTGTTATATAGTATTACCAAGTATTAACCCATGTGGAACATCAACAGAGATTGGTTGCAATAATGAAAGATTTTGCCACCATTTAGTTGTCTGCTGCCGATTGCATAAATAACTGTGAAATGAAGAGAGGGAAGGGTAAGTGAGACCTAGAGTTGCAAGTTCAGAAAGAAGCTTTTGGTGAGATACTGTGTCAAATGCTTTGGAAATGTCAAGGAAATGTGAAGAAAGAAGGATGGCCTTATTTCTGTATTGTTTACTATGTTGGTGAAATTGAGGAGGGCAGTAGTACCGTGGTTGGGCCTGAAACCGTGCTGGGTGTTGGAAAGGAGGTTGTGTTTGGTTATATGTTTCATAAGCTGAGAGTGAAAACATTTCTCGAGGATTTAGAGAGGGGTGAAAGGATAGCAATAGATTTGTAGTTAGTTAACTCTCCTTTGTGATGGGGTATAATCATAGATTTTTTTGCAGAAAGACGGGGTATAGTTTTCAGCTACCGACCAGTTGATCAGAATGGAAACAGGGAAGGCTAGTGCTTCTGCACCTATTTTGAGGAACTCAGTGGGAAGGTTATTGGCAGCTGAGGCTGTTGTCTTTAATTTGGCTAGTACTTTTTTTATGCCTGATGTTGGGACGGGCTGAAAACTAAAAGACAATGGGCTGGATTCAATAACGCCTACACTAAGTGTACACTGTTTTGAGGAACAGACAACACAGACATATCATGCACCTTCTTCCTCCTAATTTTAGTTTTCCTACTGATATTTTTGCTGCTTTAAATGTTGACAGGATTCATAAAGGTTACCACAAAGTGTAGATTACATGTACACTTAGCGTAATCTTTCTGAGTGACTAGAAAACACAAAAAATGAGATAAGAATTTTATTGAATACATATCGTGTACACTTAGTGTAGGCTTTATTGAATCCCAGGGAATGTGATGCTTTCTTGAACAAATGGAAGATGGAGGGGTGAAGTGAGATGGTCTTTATTCATAGAACTGGCTGGATAATATGAGTACTGAACGTAGTGGCAATGGACTCTGTTTCATGAAGTAGAAGGACATGGTGTAGGGGTAATGTCATGGGGTAATTGATTATTTAGAGAGGACCAAAAAAAGCTTGGGGTTGTTTTGGTGGTTCTGTTGGAGATTGCTGCAGTATGATTTCCTGTCAGATTTTAAAAGGATCTTGGTATGGTAACTGGGAACATGTTTTAGGGACTGTTATGAGTTGGCAGGCTGTAAAATCTCTCCTACAGGCTACTCCATCAAAACTACTGGGTGGGAAATTTAGTGAAATAAGGAAATTATTTTTTTTTTGAGCTGGGATACACAAGATCTGAATTGCCTAGACATAGTAAGGCTTTGCTAAGTTTAACTTTCATGGCTGCCAGAAAACCAATTACCAGAAAATGGAAATCAAAGTCTAAACCAACTGCATTTGAAGTAGTAAATATAGTTACAGAAAAAAAAGAACTAGAAGTGGAATATTTATGAAAGGGGAGGAACAAATTACATCGAAAAAAATGGGACTTGTGGGGAACAATCTATGTAGAACAATGTTTTGTTGGAGGAATGAGGTTTTCAGAAAGGCAGGAATTCAATAAGTTTTGTAATGTTGGATTGACAATTACTGTACAAAAGAATATATGTGATGTATAATGTTCGTAACTTAGAATACGTCGATATGGTTTGCTTTCATTTCTCTAAATGTATCATTGTCTATGTTATAAGTGATAATTCAATAAAGATTGTTAAACATAGTGCTACATTTATGATAATTAAAACAGTTCTTTATAATTTATAACTTCTTCATATGTACATTAAAAGTGAATTACTAAGCAGTATGTCAGATCCATGTACTAAAACTAAATGCCAAGTAATGCATTATAGTGTCCTTCAAGAAGTCATCCAGCCCTGGTAACTTTCATATTAAAAACACACCCCTAAGAGTTGACCCATAGTCAGGGACTTGGTGAAAGATGTAGACAGTAATCTAGCCTTTGACTATCATGTGTTTACAATAATTAGAAAATCATTATGTCTTGTGCAACTTACAAATAAAGGTATGGAATTTAGGCCCATGGAGATTATTGTTCCACTATATTCAGCATTCATATTCATGGTGAAAATATAATATTAGCAAGCGTTATTATTAAAGGAAAAGAATCTTGACTAAAAGTAAGAAGAAAAATTCCCCAAATGTTAAGAGCCCTAGTCACTGGAATAAACAAACAACTCGGGAGCTTAATAAAATCCACCAAAGTCAAATCTGCAGCTAAAATAGCTAACCAAGCCAAAGGCAACCACAAGGCATTTTTAGTATTGTTGGTAATCTCAGAAGTATAACACATCAATGCACTGAGATGATTGTGAACAATGTTATCTACAACGAGGCTGAAGATGTAGTGAACCTTCTGGCTGATAAATTTAGCTCTAACTTTAAATCTTTCACCTCCATCAGTCCCTCAAGGTATATTTGGGATTGGCTTACCTCCAGGTACTACATAAGACCAAGTCCTGAAAGTGCTATCAGAAGCTAAAAAATCAACATCAGTGGGTCCTGACAATATCCCTGGATGCATCTTAAATAGCATGAAGTACAATTTAGCCACACCCCTTATAATGTTCAGTCTCAGCCTCCATACAGGTTTTGTACCAAGTGAATGAAGAACAGCCATGGTCATTCCTCTGCATAATGGAGGACCTTCCAATAACCAAGGCAAGTACAGACGCATAAGTCTGACCAGCCTCATATGTAAAACAATGGAAGCAATGGAGAGACTTATTATGGCATTAATCAGTTACAACACAGGGAACCTCCAAACACTAGACCCATCTCAGTTTGGATTCATCAAGGGCAGGTCATGCTTAGTCAACTTGGTGGATTTTTTAAAAAAGGTCACCAAAGCAATGGATGTAGGCAAAATTGTACGCACCTCATACCTTGACCAAGCCAAACGTTTGAGACAGTTCCCCACTCAGGTATAGTAGAAAAGTTAAATAAACTGGGAATAAACCCCTGTCTCACCTGCTGGATTGGCAAGTCACTCACAGATAGGATACAGACAATCATAATAAGGGAAGTTACCTCCACAAAGAGACCAATCACCAATGAAGTGCTGGAATCTCTCATGTTTTGACATCTTGTTTTCTAAAATAAAAGCCAATACAAAAGGACTCTGGCTGACAAAGTCTGCAGATGACTGTACGTTTGCAGCAGTCACTGAATCCCCAAATTACTTAGTCATCCAGAAGGAAGGCTTGTCCCAATTAAATAACTGGTGTCAAGATAATGGTATGAAACTAAATGCCAAAAAATGCATTACTGTATCCTTTGGGAAGTCATCTACCCCAAGAAACTACCACATTGACAACACTGCCATAAGAAATGACCCAGTTGTTCAGGATTTGAGGACAGTGACCTAACGTTTGACCAACATATGTCTAGTATTGTAAAAATGTCCTTCTACATTGCACAACATGATTGTGTCTAGATCTAGGGATATTATTGTCCCCCTTTACTCAGCCCTCATTAGTTCAATCATTGAATATAATGCCCCCTTTGGCAAATATCTGTCCAGACACATGCAACAATTGGAACATGCTCTACCTTTCAAAAAGGATACAACGCCTAAACAACATGTCCTACATGGACCAATCAAAACACCTGCCACTATATTTGGTATTCTATAGACTGCTAAGAGATGACCTGTGGGTGGCATACAAGGCATGCTGTTATCAATTAATGATGGATTTACTGCATGTCGGCAACTCAAATGGCATCAGAGATACTCAGTCTAAGGATCTAAACCTCTTCTGCAACATCAGCAGAACCATTTGGGGGGGGGGCAGGTATATTTCGCAGAGGATACTGCTGCTGAGGAACACCCCAGCCACATAAAACAAAGTTTATTCCTGCAACCACAACTTAGACCTATCGATGGGAAACAGAAGATTTAACCCAGTACTGACTGATGTACTACTAATGGGCAGAGGCAGTTCCTGAATGCTTTATCCCATGCATAGGTTCCCAAAAATTATCAATGGTATGATTCCAGTTATTCTTATCAGGGGTAATATACAATTACCGGCTATGTGATGAGTAAGGCTAATCTATAACCAAATAGGATAGGTTATTTCAAGTACAATAAGAGTAAATTGCTAGGCTTAAAATGGCCCACAAAGGTAGGTAGCCTAGTACTTACCTATGAACCTATTCATCAGATCTATCACTGAGTACAATACCCCATTTGAAATGTAACTAACCAGGCATATCCAACAATTGAAATGCCCACAGAGGTTCCTCACTAAAGGAATACACGGCATAAGTAACATGACCTATACAGATCACTTCAAAGCTCTATCCTTGTGTTCTGTTTCTTTCAGACTGTTGAGGGGAGACCTATATCTGGCATAAAAGGCATTGTTGGACCCCACACTGAAGGACCTCCTGCATATCTAAAAAACAAACAGCACCAGAATTACCCATTCTAAAAACATAATTGTATAACTTCTAATACTGTTGTTTTTAGTATCATAAACTAATGTGGCTAAATTAATAAACTATAATTTTAGGAGGACCGGGCTGTTTCCATTTTCTTGCAATTGTTTTATTTGTTCTAGCTATCAATGACCAGAGGAGAGGGTATTGCTTTTTCTAACACTATTAGGAAATGGACCATTATACAGTACATGGCAATCTGACATCTTCAATTTGTCTGATCATTATGACCATACAAATGACATGCACTATTCAGATTTTCAGTCATTTCTAAAGTTGTGCATTCATTAGATAAATATTTTCAATCAATTTTATTTATTTATTTATTTAACATTTGTTTACCAGGATAGTCCAGCTGGACAGCTGGTGTCCATTTTCAGCAGAGTCCTGAGGAGAAAAGCTCCAAACAGTTACAGAATAATGAATAATTAATAATAACAATCAAGGTTACAAAGTTTAGGAAACACAGGTAGAAAGGTTAACAGGCTATTAATACAGAGATGAAGTACAGACATGATCATACACTTTACAGACAAGTGTAGGTACAGTGTTATTACATTACAGAGCATTAGTATAGTATAGGCTTAGAGACAATATTTACAATATATACAGTGAGAATGAGTGGAACAGAGTATTATTTGTTTGTCTAAAGCATCAATAGGAAACTTTCTTCAGCAGGGTGAGGCTTAAGGGGGGTCCATTGCAGTTACATAAATGGTTGGTGTATAGATAAGATTTTAGAAGGTTTCTGAAGGTGGATGTACTTTTCTGTAGTCTAAGGTCAGGAGGTAGGGTATTCCATATTTAAATAACTTCATGAGGGAAGAGGGATTCCCCAGAGCTGTTTTTACACTGGATATTTTCTATTAGACATTTGTTACTGGAGTGTAACTGTCTATTTGAATTATAGAAGTTTAGTAGGCCAGTCAGGACAGGGTTTTTTTCAAGATAATATAAGATCTGGTGTGTTAGGTTGAGATGGTGGTATCGTAGTAAATTTGGGAATTTTAACCAGTGTAGTGTATATAGGGACTGGCAGTGGTGGCAGCATGATCTGGCATTGGTAGTGAACCTGGCGATTTTGTTATAGCATGTGGAGAGTTTATTAAGGTAAGTTTTACTTAGGTTTGTTAACACTGGGCAAGCATACAGCAGTGTTGCTAGCAGATGAGTTCTGGCAATGGAGATTCTAGCTTCAGAAGTTAAGTAAATTTTACAGTGATAGAAGGTTCTTAGCTTCTTGTGGACTTTGGAGACAGTGAGGGATATATGTTTTTTGTATTGTAGTTGTTGGTCTATTGTAAATCCTAACAATTTTTCTTCTGGGATTGGGGTGATGAGGGTCGTGTTAGCTGAGGATATGGAGAAGGTAGTATCACAGATCTTTGTTAGGTGGAACAGCATAAGTTGTGTTTTCTTTGGGTTTAATATTAACTGGGATTTGTTTAGCCAATTTTCTATTTCAGTGAAGGATTGCTGGGTTTCATGTTGGAGACATTGTATGTTGGATGCGGAGCAGATCGAAGTTGTATCTTGGTGTATTGAACTATTTTGGCTTTTGTAGCTGCTGAGTGGAGTTGGTTTGTAAAGATGTTGAACAGGAGGGGGCTAAGGATGGAACCTTGGGGTACACCAACTGTGACTGGGAGTGAGGGGGAAAGGGAGTTAACCCATTTGACAGACTGATGGCAGTTGTTAACATAGCTATTAAACCAGAGCAGGGTGGGGCTGTCATGGTTGAAATCTGAGAGGCAGGTTAAGAGTTTATTGTGGGAAACTGTATCAAATTCTTTGGATAAGTCTAGAAAGGTGGTGGAGACAAGTTTACCTTGGTTCCTGTATGTGTTTATGGTGTTGGTGAAGTTGATTAGGAGTGTGGTGGTGCTGTGGGATGGGCAGAAGCTGTGTTGTGCATTGGACAGAAGGTTGTTAGACAGAATGTGGGCGAGGAGTTGATGGTGGATGCCCCTTTCTAGAATTTTGGATACGGGTGAGAGTATTGCAATGGGTCGGTAGTTGGAGAGATCGGTAGAGTGACCACCTTTGTGAAGGAGGATGATGGAAGAGGTTTTCCACAAGGTTGGAACAGCATGTTTGGTAATAGATCTATTTATTAGTAGTGTGATGGGATAGGCTATGGCCCTGGATGTGAGATGTAGGTATTCGGCAGGAAGATTGTCAGCAGCATGGGCGATTGGTTTCAGTTTTGCTAAGAGTTTTTGGATGGTTGATACTGGTACTGGCTTGAGTGAGAAGGAGGTAATGTTTGTCTGGGGTGTAGGTACAGTGTTATTACATTACAGGGGGTTGGGGGAGGTTGGTGGGGTTTGTATTGTTTATGAGTTTAAGTATAGAAGATGTAAAGTAGTTATTGAAACTGGAGGCTATGTTTAAGTTTGAACCTTATATATCAGGTGGGGATGTAGTGGCTTTACCGGCTGGAGGATATTGTTTTGTGGCCCAGAATTTTTGAGGGCTGTTACTGTGTTTTCTTTGTAGGGAAGTGTAGGGTTTTAGCTTGTAAGTCTTAACTTGTTTTTTTGCTTTGTTTCTAAGTTCAAGGAAGGCTTGCCTAGTTGTGGATGTTTTGTGTTGATGCCAGACTCTCCAAGTTTTATCCCTCTCTTTTAGTAAGGCCCTTGTGGTGTTTTGTAGCCAGAGGGCAGGGTTGCTATGTATTGTAACTGTTTTAATTGAGACTAGATGGTTGAGGTTGTCTAGAAATATGGATTTGAAATATTCTATTGCATTGTTTAGTGGGAAGGTTTTGATGGGAGACCAGTTGTAGGATTCTAAGGCTTCTAAGAAGTGGTCTGTGGGGAAGTTTTTGTGGGAACGGGTTTGTAGTAGGGGAGGGGGTGTTTACTGACTTAAGTTTGTGTCTAAGGATGAAAGTGGGATTGTGGTCACTGACAGAGTTAGGGAGTGTTCCACACTGATGGGCAGTGTTGGGCTGGTTTGTGAGGATTCAGTCTAGTATGGATTCTCTTTTTATCGACTTATCAATGCTTGTGGGTGTTTGAATGAGTGCAGTGAAATTATATAGGATTATGTGATTGGTGGGTGTTGGTGAGTGGATGTAGTTCCAGTTGATAATGATATCGCCTTGGACTATGGTTTCATAAGTTCATAGGTTGGTACTAGGCTATCGGCCCTAGGGCCTATACAAGTTTAGCCATAACAATTCCCTGGATAATTCTTCCCACAATATTTACTTCCCTGGACCCCTGTCTCCTTGGGGGAGGGAGTGAGGAGCCCAGTGAAGTACTGACTCTAGTGAGATTAGGTTGTCCCTTGGGGGTATATAGCTCCCGAGTAAGTTTAGGTGCTTGTGCTGTTTTAAGAGGAGTTTTAACATTTACATTATATCTCTAACACTTACTATTGGGTTCTTTTGTAACTGTCTGAAATTTATCAGGGTTTAAAATGTACATGTAAACATTTACATGTGAATATTTTTCCAAATATTAGAAGCAGTAATTCCTTGTTTATCTTATTTCATTTTACATTTTCTGAGCTTTGCTCTTGAGGTAAATATCTTTTCATCAAGGTATCAAACACATAATAAGCTGGCTATGATCATAGACTTGATCATAACCCTCTATACTGACTAAAGTTCACCGTCATTAGCAACACTTTATTACTTGGCACACTCAAGGTTAGATCCAAAATTTTAACTTTACCATTGCAGAAATTCAGATTTTAGTCTTTCCCTTTTAACAAATGTAAACAGTAAATTATATCTTTAAATATAGAAGGTATTGCATATGTTAATTGTCTGGAAATCCTTTCCTTCTCTTTTTCCATTTTGTAAGATGGCATTTAAATGTTGTTTCTTGCCCAGATGCCAAAGGAAAGAGGTAAACATTTTATTTATTTTCCTAAAATGAAATTAATTTGGGGACAAGGTAGCAGTCTGGACTTTATACAAAATTTTGCATTTTATTAGATATTGTACATCTTCAACTGTGAAGGACATTTTATATATTTAAAAATTTCAGTGCAAAGATCATAATTAATCCATATAATATTTTTCCTAAATGTTGTATTTTTTACAGTTCAATTTACAGTTGAGCTTACTATTCAAAGTTTGATCTATCTGTTGATTCAATGAGATAATTTTGGGTTTGGTTCTATTAAGTATAAGATTATAAAGTACTTCAAAATAACTCAATGTTGCATTTGAATGCTCTGTTGATGTTTTAATATTCATTAACAATGATAAATAAATCAGTGGATATTTGCATTGAATTTGTCATTTATATTTAAGATCGAAATGTTAAGGCTTTGACTTTTGGAATTTGCTAATAGTTATCTGGCTATTGCCAATAAAACTGGATATAATGGGCATCCTTGCTTACTTCCTTTTCTTATTTCTGGAGCTCAGGATAAAAATATAATTACTGAAATATGTACATAGTAAAGATTCCAAAACATAACAGTCAAACCCATGGCCAGTGACTGTCACAGATATTCCCAAACATGGATAACAGTCTTATTTAGGCAGTTGATAAAACTCTGCAACAGATAGTAACAACTGCAGACCACAAAAAACAAATCAAAGCCAATTTCATAAACTGCAGCAGCAATGGATGTAAAGTATGAAAAGGTATGTATAGGAAAATGTAGTCTTCATTAATTTAACAATCTTATGCATATATCTTCAAGTTCAAACTAGTTTTTCTGTAGTCATTTAGTCTTCAACTTGTGCACTAATATAACATAAGCTACACCGTTTTCTGGAAAAATTTCTCTACCTTATTTCCAGTAAATTTACCTGCAGGAAAACTAGTCTGACCTTGAAGAAATATACAGAAAACTGCTGAATCAATGAAAATGGCATTTGTCTATGTAGCCTTTCTTGTACTTAATATTACTTATTAATGTTCATTTTGGGATCCTTTTCACGGCAATCCTTGATAATTAGTCACATATTACTTGACATTATTTTGAAATGTACCTTTTTGTTCTGTCTGGATTTAAAAAAAATATCAAACATCTTTTGATCCTTTGCTCCTTTGGCTTTAAAGCCATTATACTTCATTACAGAAGTATTTCTCCATAAGACCGTAAGACTACAAAATTCTGTCTAGCACTGTAGGAGAAACCTACCAGCATTCTTCCTGGGTATAGAAATTGTACTAAGATAGATGATTGTCTACAAATGGAAAATATCAAAATAAGAATAACTTACAACAATAAACAAATCAGTGAGTCATACTTACAAAATGTAGTATAATACACATTTCTACAACAAATAAATAAATAAAATAATAATGTGAGACATTAAAAAATACTTTGTTGCTTGGACACAAGTAGGTATTGGTCGTTTTGGCTCACAAACAGCAAAATATCAACCCATATTGTTTTGGTGTTTAGGGATTCAGGGTTACAATTCTGAAGCAAGGTAAGTTGTTACAGCACAAATACACACAGATGAATAAGGAAAAATTATATATCAGCAGAAATAATCTGAAACAAGCTTATTATAAAGAGTATACTAACTAGAAAATGTATTATTTGTATTTATTAATTCTGCTATTCTATGATAAAATACCCATAAGCAATGTCAAGGAAGACAATACTTGTAGCTGACAAGAACCCTCTCTATCTTTACATGTTACAGGCAAAACTTCTATTTGTCATATAAATACAACCAGGCAAAGAACTTCAGTCTGGCATAAATGTATGCAAAACATCTTGAACAGAGAGTTTGTTTATATAATAAGAGTCCTGATCACAACTTTCTTGGATGCAAAAATCTCGCTTAAAAACGAGGTTGTGAAAAACACAAACTACATCCCTCACACAAAATGCATCTCTCACATGTACTGCTCATCACATAAACTGATCTTCTTAAGCTGACACACTTAAAAGAAACCTTCTCAAACCTGAAAGACCTCCTAAGCCATCTAATGGCAACACCTTTCCTCAACAATCACTAAAGCAGACAGCTAAAGCAACACCAAATACCACATATAAGTTTAAACCCAATGGTCCCTAAAGAACAAAGCCTATCAGGCAAGCAAGCATTTTATCTAATACTCTGGTCATTCAGGATTCCATTATATGACACACAGATGCCCCACTCACCAGGTTAGACAAGGAGAAGATATCCATTAGTTGCCTTTCTGCAGCCAAGATCTGCTATATCACTGCACCGTAGGTATCAATATGAATCAGTCATAGTTCATGGGAGTTTAAATGACCTATGACGTACCTCACTAGACTAAATGAAAAGAAATTTTATGGATCTCTCTGAATATGTGTCAAAGACGGTACAAGCTTTGCACTGAGCAGCATTCTATCTTCACCAAGCATGACACCACAGTATGTACAGAAAATGACTGATTTCAATAGTTGGCTTAGTTTCTGGTACCACTCAGGGAGATCAAGTATCTGTCAGCATGGAAGGACATGTTTAACAGACCACATTGCTTTGGTAAGGATGGTTTGCTCCTGTCCTCCCTGCACTTTCAGATATTGGCTAAAACTTTACCCACCCCTTAGAGCCCTTTTTAAACAATGCCAACATAACAAAACTACCAACATACCAAAAAAGACTCAAAGCAACCTTAAAATGCTACTGCTCAATGCTAGGGGCCTAACCAAAAAAAAAAAAAAAAAATCCACACCCTACAAGCCTTTCTTACTGTAGAGAATGGACACATCTGTGCTATTACCAAGACTTGGTTTAATAGTACTCCAGCAGTGGAAGGTTATAGTGCCTTTCAGTCATTTACACCAATAACAGCACAGACAGGGACTAAAGGTGGAGGTCCCTTGATCTACGTTAGCAACAGATATACCTCCAGGGTGGTCAAACAAGATGATGCTATGGAGTTCATCCATGAGTAAGTCACCTTAGATAAGGTACCTTACCACATCTTAGCTAGTTCACTAGCCAGCATCTATACCCCAAGAGTCTCACAGCTCTTACTTAGATCTATTACAGACACTTACCATCCAACCAAATACCCTATTCATGGATGACTTTAACTACCCTTCTACAGATTGGAAAACATACAGTGCCTCAAACTCACAGGCACAATGCTTCCTGGACATTATTAAGGTAAACACCCTGGACAAGATATTGCATGCTACAACCAGATGATCAGATATACTCTACTTAGTACTTACCAACATAGAAGAGCATTGCCCCCACAATGTCACATCATCACAAGTGAGGTCAGATCACAAAGCTGTCTCCTTTGAAATAAAATCAACTCAGAAAACCCAACTAAACCTGTAACAGTTAGGAACTGTTCCAAAGCAAACTACATCCTATTAAGTGACAGTTGGTAAAAATTCAAGAGTCCTCTTTATTCCCAGACCACAGCTACTTATGCTGAATTATTCACAGAAACCTTGTGCAAATATGGCTGCATAGAGGCTACCACACCTACCAGAAGTAAACCCAAAACAAACCCCACTGGTGGAATCCTCACATCAGCAGGGTATAAAACAAACAAGAAAAGGTATGGACAAAATCAGAAACAGCAACTTCCATAAAGAAAAGAACTCTCTGATTCAAATAAACTAGAAACTAAGAGGTCTAATTAAGTATAATAAGGTCCACAACAACTTCAGGATAGCCACTCAGGCTAAGGGAAATCACAAGGCCTTTTTCAGCTATATCCAGAATCTTAAAGATAACACACAGCAGTGTGCTCAGCTGGTGGTCAACAGCATCACCTTCACTGATCAGTGAGACACAGCGAATCTAATGTCAGATAAATTCAGCACTAACTTCACCCCTCAATCCCCCTCCTGGCTACCCTCTCTGAAATCAGTTCTAGCAAACGTCCACCAACTATTATTCAGGGATCAGGTTTTGCTGGTGCCCGCTAAAGCCAAAAACAATACCTCAGTGGGCCCAGCAATATCCAAGGTCGTCCCCTGAACAGTCTAAAACATGAAATATCAGGACCACTTGAAGCACTCTTCAACTACAGCCTCAAAACAGGTTACATACCAAGTGAATGGGAGAATGCAACAGACAGTCCTCTTCAAAAGGGCAGACCAGCAACCAACCCCAGGAACTACAAACCCATCAGTCTGTCAAGTGTAATATGCAAAGCTATGGAACAAATTATCATGGAAATGATCAACAAGGACATTGGAAACCTAGAGGTATTGGACCCATCCTGGTTTTACTCTGTTAAGGGAAGATCATGCTTACTTAACCTGGTTGACTTCTTTGAGAAGATCACCAAGGCAATGGATGAGGGTAGAACAGTGCATGCTGCACAGCTTGACTTGGCCAAGGCATTTGATACAAAATTGCACATAGGCATTGTTGACAATGTCTCCAAACTAGGCATAATCCCCTATACAACTTACTGGCTCACAGATAGGATCCAAGAAGTTAGAACTAATGAGACCACCTCCACCAAGACATTGATCACCAGTGAAGTACCAGAGGGCTCCATGCTGGGCCTGCTCCTGTTTGGCATCTACTTTCCAGAAGTCAAGGCAAATGTCAAAGGCCTTTGGCTCACCAAGTTTGCAGATGACTGTAAACTGGGAGCTATCACAGATTCCCCACATGACATCAACATTTTGCAAGATGGTCTAACACAGACAGATGACTGGTGCAAAGTCAGTTTAAAAGTCAATGCTAAGAAATACATTATAATTCCCTTTGGGAAATTGTCCACCCATTTTAATTGCTCCATCAATAAAACACCCCTGTGTGTTGACCCAGTAGTTAGAGATCTGAGAACACATGTAGACAGTAATCTGGCCTTCGACCATTATGGAGCAAAGATGGTAAGAAAATCTTTCTATGTCACCCAACCTATAGGTAAGAGTATGGCTTCCAGGTCCAAGGAAGATGTAGTACAACTCTACTCAGCCATCATCAGACCTGACATTGAGTACAACTCCCCCTTTAGCATGTACCTAGCCAAACACTTTCAACAGTTGGAATGCCCACAAATGTTCCTTACCAGGCATGTACTTAACCAGATACTTGTAACAGTTGAAATGCCTGCAAATGTTCCTCACCAGAAGAATCTAGAGCATGACTACCCTCTGCTACATGAATCACCTTAAGGGCCTATCTCTGAACTCAGTATCCTACAGGCTGCAAAGAGGCGATCTATACCCGACTTAGAAGGCATCCTCAAATCCAGCACTGATGGATCTTTTGCACATCCACAAAATAAACATCACTAGAAACACTAGCTCCAAATATCTGAACATCACTTGTGATATAAATAGAACATGCTGGAGGGACAGGTATGTGACACAAAGGATCCCTGTGTTATGGAATTGACACCCTGTCACTGTGAAGCAGAGTTCATTCCTGACCCTATCTGAAACAAAACCTTGACAACTGAATGAAATATTGCAATTTCACCCCTAGTCTGGCTTGACATGACACTGTCACCAAGTAATATGTTCTCCAATTAACACCCCCTCCCCCCCCACACACACACACACACACACACACACACACACACACACACACACACACACACACACACACACACACACACACACACACACACACACACACACAAATCCCTTAGCTACCTCCTTACTAACATGCCTCCCCTACAGATGCCCAAGGCACTCTAGGAAAAATTGGGTTGGGGTGCATGACTATGCTTATAAAAGCCCAAGTGGTTGTTATGTGCATAGGTTACTAGGCTATCACTTAAACCATCATATCTGCTGATTCCTTCTGGCACTGTGCAATTAAATTTAGTTTCTTGCAAGTCAATTTTCTGCTACAACCAAAATATTTTGAGGACATTTCAATATCTGGTATATAACTCTGCAATTTCTCACATACAGTAGCTGCCAGAAAGAATATTTTCTTTCTAGCAGCTACTGTGTGTGAGAAATTGCAGAGTATACCTAGAAGTTTGTTTTCATGGCAGCTTTCCTTATATAACAACTGTCCTCATACATTCTGCAATTAGTTCAATATTTTGTGGTTACAAAACCCAGTGCAAGCACAGCTTACTAATTCTTAATATTATAAAACGAAATGCTGCAGTGTTAACACTAACTGTAATAAATGCCTGCAGTGCTAGTTTTAACTATAATCCAAGATTATACATTTTAATAAATGTCTGCAGACCCAACTATAACTGTAATACAAAATCATACATATTAGTGAAACAAAAGCATGCATATTCACATTCTGCTTATAAGAGTCTCAAACCACATACAGATGCAGAATGTATGAGCCTCTATACTCCATCTTTGGGATCAAGACACCCATGCAGAGTATGAATTCAAATAATATACTGGTGCAAGCTTTTATGCATTTCATATACATCTAAACAACTTTACAATATAAACAACACTGTAAAATGCAAATAAATAAATAACCAAAGTGAAATGTATGCAGTTGCTCAGTGCTAGCATTAACAGTCAGTCTGCTGTTATGTTTGTGATAACTTCAGTAAACCATAATGGAACAGGAGGCCTGCAATTATTCAGTCTATCTATGAAGTACCCTTCAAATGGTATAGTTGCTTCCCAAGCAAGAGAGAAATGTAGTGACGCCTTTAGCAAACCGGAATAAGTATAAAGTCTGTTTGCCACATCTGGCCCAGTCTGCTACCTTGATACATCTGTCCATATGATTTAAGCTGTACTTGTCTCTGCTTTTTTTGTTAACAAATTTACTATTGGTTAATTACATCAGTAACCAGACTTCTTTACACTGTTGGCTGTGTCCCAGGCTTTTTGCCACTCTTCAGTACAACAGCTTATCATGAATCTTTCAATCTTGTTGCTGCCATACGGGTAACATGGTTGTTAGCCCTTTATATACTGCCCAGCTATTGGTGTAAATATAAACTTTTCTGTGCAGCAGATTACTGATGACCAATACTACTGCATGAAGTTCAACCTAATCACTGCAGCTGGCAGAACGTTTGTACAGTATGGTCTCATTTCCAGAGCATTCTGTCACCACTGACCACATTCTGTCATATATGTCTATTTTAGCAGAATTATCAGTGAGCCATTCATTTTCTCTGTGGTTAGTTGATGAAAGAGAGGTACTCAGACACTGAAGACTTCAAATCTTTTAATGTTCTTTTTCACTGGCATCTGTGCCTTCCAAAATAACAAGTCCAGCTAATGTATGTTGCATCTGTGACGCCCCATGCAAACTACTAGCCATTTTGTCTAGGTATCAGTACCACTTTTATATGGCTGAAACTTGGGCAGCAAGTATCTTCATCAAGGTATGATCATGTAACCACCCCTGGATAGCGTAGGCTGCCTTTACAGTTACTGTTTGCATATTTGTTATTCCTTCCAAATGAAACAGAGCAGTGTACATTTATAGCACATGCTAGTCTACCATACTTCTGTTACAGTAAAACGTTTCGACCAAAATCCCAGTGGTCATTCCTGGGCAAATGGGTTGGTATAATATATTAAATAGAAAATAAAAGAAATTGATTATTTTAATAGGAGCACTTTTTTCTCCAGGACTTAACAAGCACTTCTGATTAACCAATAGGATTTTATGGTCATTATTTAATGAGGGGATATGGAACAATATGGGTATTGCACTGATGAAGTTTTTGTAGCCGAAACCAGTATGTTTAATTCACCCCTATTTGGGGTATGGAATACAAGTGATTAAATTTATTTTGCTGACAACTGAGTGCTGGTTTTTTTTTTTTTTTTTTTTTTTTGCCTTTTGAGCTGTGCTGCTGTGCACCTTATCCATACATGCTGGACTTGGATAAATATATTTATATCATTGTTCCTGCTGTTGGAATTATCAGCATTTGGGAGAAAAAGAATATAAAAAGACTAGGCTGTGGGAGCTCCATTCCACTGAATTTAGGTATATTTTGCCTACCATTGATCTTTGGCGATTGTATGAGGTTACAACTATATGTCTTCTGTCTGCCTACATATAAATGGTGAGAATCGATGCCAATATATGAATCTTGGTTTGAAGTGACTTTGCTTGTCAATTATTTTGGAACATTTTTGTCTCTGCAATACTTTCTGGATTTGGATAAAGTTATTTGACTTTTGGTCCTGCTGTTTGAATCATCACTATTTGGGAGATAAAGAACATTAAAAGACTAGGCAGCAGGAGCTTTATTCCATTGCCATTTGTGTACTCTGCCTACCATCAATATTTGCAGTCTGCATGAGGTTACAATAATCTGCCTCCTGTCCGGTTGTATAAAAACGCTGAGAATTTATGCCAATATATGGTTCCTGGTTTCAGTGACTTTGTTCGTTAACCACTTTGGAGTACTTTTGTCTTTGCAGCTAGTGGCTACAATTGTTCATTACGTTGCTCCAGATTAGCAGCTGCTTTCGGTGAGGAACTTTTGGTTGTCCTTTGACTCTAAGCACTGGTTTGAAAGATATTCATCTTCCGTGGTTTAAGTCAGTACTTGGAGGTGTTTTACTTGTGGTTTCTTATAGTATGGAGCCTTTGCTTTTTGGTACATTTGCATCTATTTCATTTTTTTCAAGTCTGATACCATCCACAATCCACTTGTTTGGCTTCCTTAACAGAAACAGAGATTGTTGGACCGTTAATGGTTTTCAGTTTAAGGCAGATATACAGCTTGGGTGGTGCAAAAATCTCTTTGGTCTTCAGGATGGCCTTTTGGAAATATCTAATTCATATTTTTGATGACTGCTGGTTTATGGACATTATAACAATGACAAGACAGCAGATTTTACTCAGGTACTGTTGTATTTATGGAAAACACTTGTTATTTCAGTTTGTTTTCCGATGACTATACGATTTCATCACGACCAGTTACCTATTACTGTTTCATTTTGAGGCTTTGAAAAAAACCTTCTGATGATGGACATATTAATTTTGACTTTAATATTTATTAGTATTTTTGTATTTGCTTTATGTCATTTTTGTACTACTACCTTTTTGCAGGTTTTTACTAAGTTTATTATACACTTTTTGGATTATAAAAAAATTATTATAGATTTAGCTAATTATTTAGTATTGATTTGGTTAAACTTCTACAGGGATTAGCAGCAGACAAAGAGGATGTAGGTATACAAGACACTACTGAATATTTGAACATCACTGAAGATTTACAATTAGAATCTGTGTGGTACTTATGTACCCTAGATGTGTCAGCATTATATGCCAATATTCCCCATTGGGCAGAGCTTTTGGCCCTAGAATATTGGCTAGACTGGTGCTATTTATATATGCCGGGGTTTAACACATTTCTAATATGTTTAACAGAGCATGTACTTACTAATGATGTCTTTTATTTTAAGGATGAATGTTATTTACAACTCAAAGGGACTGCAATAGGGCATTATTTGCACCAATTTTACATAGATTATTCATGGCTTATGTTGAAAAACAGGTTATTTATGACCCCACACAATATTTATTTAGAGACCATGGATATCTGGTGCCATTATTGGATGACTGTTGGTTAATCTGGCATTCTGATACAGACTATCTCATGGAATTTGTAGAGTATCTTAATGAAAACAAATGGGTTCTACAATTTACACTTAATTTTGATTCCACACACATTACATTTTTGGATGTGGACATATATGTGGAGGAAGATGGAACTTTAACAACCAAAGTCTTTAGGAAACATCCACAAACAAGTACACTATTACAGGCCAATAGTTGTCACCCACGGCATATCATCAAGAATATTTCGAAAGCCCGATTCATGCGGCTACATAGCATTTGTTCTTCTGATGAAGCTTGTGCCACTAGGAACAAGAACTTTTCAATAGATTTCTTGATCGGGGATATAGATATGAGGATATCATTTCATCAAGGGATGCTGTGAGGGTTCCCTTTCAAAACATCTAAAACCCATAACATCTAAAATCATAACATCGAAACCATAACATTAAAACCCAAAACATCTAAAAACCATAACATTGAATTTTATGACATCTAAAATGTGCATCACAACATTGAACACTACAAATCACATGAAAATAACATCCTCTCCATATATAACGACACCAAACTAACAAACATACTTTTTCCTATGTTTCTGCAGGGGAGCAAGTCCCCCTGCACTTCCCCATGTAGGTGGCTCTGCACTCCACACCCCCCATAAATTAAATATACCAACTCCGACATCGCACTACAGTAGGAAAAAGTTAATTTCCTATCCCCACTGTATCACAATCACCATAAAGAATGTACGCATAATGTCTATATCACGTACCTGTATGGCCTAAAAATACATACAGAATGGCAAAATAAACACTATATAAATAGTATAAATTCCTACACTATATAAATAATAACTATAGAAATAAAAACTACATCTCATAGTGATACCACAAGATTAACAGATTAAACTATAACATTTACACGTTTGATGATACACTATTCAATATTATACATTTTATATGTTACGAAATTTGATGTTATGGGTTTTAGATATTATGGATTTTAGATGTTATGGTCTCAATGTTTTGATTTTAGATGTTATGGGTTTTAGATGTTTTGAAGGGGAACTGCTGTGAGACAGATGGCTAGGATGAATTTGCTTAAATATAATAAAAAAAATGTCATAGCACAAATGTACTTAGGTTTACTACTAGTTATGGCAGTAATACATCTTCGTGATAGAACTAATACATAAATATTGGGGTGTATTACTGTCCTATGACACCTTGAATTAACTGATACCTTCTAGGTGTTATTTTTCTTAAAGAAAAGGTAAGACATTGGGTAACATGTTAAACCATCATAAGAAGTTGGACAATAGGACTATCGGGTCACAACAAACACTACAAGGTGGAATGTTAAAGGGTTGTCGTCCTTGTAACCATTGTAGATTTTGTCCACATATATCTAAGTCCACACAATTTAGTACTCAAAATACATCAAGGGTTTTTGAAATATATGTTTTTTGGGAATCAGATTGGGTCATTTATTTGTCTATTTGTACATGTCCTGCTTTTTATACTAGACAAGCATCTCGTCCACTCAAATTACATATTTCTGAGCACCTTAGTGATATTAAATGTGACTGTCAGTCAAATGCTTTATATAAATATAAGCATCCCATTGCCAGGTTTAGATTTGTTATTATAGACAGAATTATGTTTAAAGATACAAACAAGATGGGTTGGCATAACATATTAAATAGAAAAAAAAAGAAAAGAAAATAAATGGATTATTTTATTAGGAGCACTTTTTTCTCCAGGATTTTACAAACACTTGTGATTACCAATAAGATTTTTATGGTCATTATTTAATGAGGGGATATGTAACAATATGGGTATTGCACTGATGAAGGCTTTGTAGCTGAAAATGGTATGTTTAATTCACCCCTAATTGGGGTATGGAATACAAGTGAGTAAATTTATTTTGCTGACAACTGAGTGCTGGCTTTTTTTTTTTTTTTTTTTTTTTTTTTTTTGCTGTTTGACCTTATCTGTACTTGCTGGACTTGGATAAAGCTATTCTTGGGCAGTGCATTGTTTTTGCATAAACACCCGGGACATTGCATTGTTCTGAACACTCACTTCAAGAATAAATGGTTGCTGAGGGTACACAAGACCCAATCCTATGCTCTGTCACAAGGCTTTCAACACTCCATCAAATGCTTTTGCCATGTAAGAACCCATGTAAGATAAGCCTTCTTTCAGATTGTGTGGGAAATGGGGTGCAAAATCAAATCAAGATGGGGGGATGAAAGCTCTCCAAAACTGCAACTCTCCTAGAAAGGCTTGTGCCTGTTGCTTTTTTTATTTTTTAGGTACAGCATTCTTCTGCATGCTTTCTACTGTTGCAACTGGCACCACTCTTTTTTGGTCCATTTCTTATTATATCATTCCAAGAAATTTAACAGAAGTTCCTCATTTCACTGCATTTTATTTTCATTCACAGCCTACCCACAATTTTGAAGATGATGTATTAAAGTCAGCAATGCAGTTTATACATCAAGTTGTTCTCCTGAAACCATAATGTTATCAACATAATGGAATTCTGTCACCATTGGTTTTAAAACAATAAACAAATCAGTTATAAAGCAAACAAACAACTATTTACATAGGACCACAGCGGATCAATACATCCAAGTTATACATAATAGCAATTAATATTTTTCAAGCAAGTCTTTAAGTTTAAGCCAAGATTTAAATGCATGTGTAATATTAGACATTCTCATCTTTATAGAATGTAATTCACTACTGCAAGCAATTTTTGCCATACTAAAATTCACCACTATAAGGTGTAACTTTACTTTTCCAATTTTTAATAATTACTTTTCTGGCTATAGCAAGAATAAACAAAGAAGATCCACTTGGGTTTTTGGAATTATCTCAGGAATTGCAACATTAAGTAAAATTAAAGATTTAGAAATATTACATCTATCTGACCATAGAATAAAGTATTAATTTATTCCAAAAAGGGGAGATGACCTCACATTCATATACCATATGTGCCCAATTATCAATTATTTTAGAATCACATCTCCAGCATTTAATTCTATTTGAGTTATACATAACTGCAATTTTCTTACGAGTGACAAAAGCTCTGTGTAAAAATTTCCAAGTGAAAATTTTCTAACACAATGAAGATGTATATGTAGATTTTAATATTGAATTCTTGTTTTCTTCAGGACAAGTGTTACTAATTTTTGAGGAGTAGTTCAAATAGGAATTGTCTAAATATGTGAAATCTAACAAGTGAGTTTTATAAATTTGTGACAAATATGATTTATTTTTCATTGAATTTTAATTGACATTAAGAATTCTAATAATATGGGGAACAATTTCTTAACTAGGTTAAATATCTTATTTACCTCTGTTTTCACAAAATTTCTAAATATTTGTAAAATTAACCAAATTCTCAGAATCTTGATTGTATTTGAACCTTCAATTTTCAACAGTATACATATCAGTACCATTTAAGAATTGATGTCAATTAATTAAATTACTTTGTTGTTTCAATACTAGCATTTTCTTGACGTTATGAGTTACTAAGCAGTCATTTGTATATGCAATTGGAAACATAGAAAATATTAAGTTTTAATACAATGGTTAGAATATGCAAACTTTTAAAAAGAGGAAATTATGTTATTCAAATAGGGAATTTTTGAACACTGTGCAATACCATTTATGCAATAATCTTTTAATAACAAGATAAAACTATTAGGTACTATTTGTTTATGACTAGTTGTGATATATTTATTTACTAATAATAATTCTTGATGTATTTGTTTACATTCTGAATCATACAATGAATTTATCCACAAAGCTATAACTTTCACAATTGCTGAAGTAGTATACAGCTGAATATCAGGGAATCTTATTCAACCATTATCACAACCTTTTCTGTGGCAATCAAAGGAAACTCTTGGTTTATTAGGATGCCAAAAAATCTAAATGAAATATTACTTATCTTGTTCAGCATTTGTTGGGTGGAGATATTACTAAAGTTTGTAAGACATACAATATTTTAGGCAGAATTACCATCTTAATAAGCATTCATAATTCTTCCATGGAAAAGAAGAATTTGTTCCAATTTGTGACTAAACTTAAAATTTTATCAACAATCTGTTGTAAGCTTTTTTGTATCATTTCTTTACTATTCAACATAACGGTTGTATCAAGGTATTTCATTTGATTTCTATACAACCGAACTTAGAATACTTTTTGTATTATTTTTTAATTTTTTTTATTAATTAATAATACACCTGTTTAATTATGATTAAATCTTAAGTTTGAGAGTTCTTCAATCTGACTAACAGAACCAATTCTATGTTCTAATGAATTAGCTATATTTCCTATTGTTAATAAAATATCACCGCCAAATAACTGAATCTTTAGTTCAAAATCTTCTTTTATTTTGATACCATTAATGTTATTATTGGATCTAACACTATTAGCAAAGGGTTATATAGCTAATGCAAAAAGTAAAGGTGATAATAGACAGTCTTGTTTTGTACCTTTTTGTAATTTAAATGAATTAGAAAGAAAAGAACCCATTTTAACATAAGCACAAGAGTTATTGTATAACTTAGAAATTAATGCAATTAGCTCATGTGAGAAATTAAGTGTTTTTAAGTACAATCAAGTGAATCAAAAGCCTTATCTAAATTGAGACTAATGATAGAAAGTTTTTTTTAGTTTTATTTGCGCAGTCTATTAATGTCTGTATTCTTATATGTTACCCTGTACTTGTCTATTGAAAATAAACCCAGTTTGACCATTGTTAATCAGTTTAGGTATAAGTACATTAATTCTGTTCACTACAATGGACATGAACATCTTAGAGTCCACAACTAAAAGCAAACTGGGTCTGTATGATGGACACTTTGTAGGATCCAAGTCTATATCATGTAGTCGAAGTATGACAACTTTGAACGTTATATGGTCAAAAATAAAATCATGAATAACATCCTGACACCGGGCAATAAAGGGAAAATTTCCTTTACCAAATTTAAGTGCTTTGCTGAAGATGTAATTCTCAGTTTCTATCTGCAGTGGAATCTTTGATAAAATACAATTAAAATAAGTTATTACTACTTCGTTTTTCATGTAATAGGCTATTGTATCTCAGTAATTTTTTGCATCTTTAGCTCCAACCCCTGGAATCCAACAATAGTTCAACAATGTACATAGTTTTCTGTTCCACTGAATTATAACAACACTTAACAAACCATTTTTATCAACACAGGTATATTTTACTTTAGGCATTACTGGTGAGTTCTTCCATAAAATGAGGGTGCCTCTTTTTTTAGCTTGAAAGCCAGAACCTGCTAAAACCAAATAATTCCTTAATGAAAGTTTATTTACATCTTTGTTAAGTAAATGTGTGTCTTGTAGATATACTATTTTAGCTTTACGTAACTGCAAGTATTTGAACAGAATCCCTCTCTTTACTGAATTATTCAAGCTGCTAATATTAACAGATATGCATTTAAAATCAGACATTTATATAAGAGAGAAAAAACACAAGTGTACAGAACTTATTAGATGCTTTATAACAATATAAAATCTTCAGCTACGGACAAAACTTTTTAAACAAATAAAAAAATTACCTAATGATATAACCCTAAAACATTCTACCATGGAATAATGTATTCCTAGTTTGTTGTAAAAGATTATCAAACTACCTCTGAAACTTTCTATTAGACTTACAAAGTGGTTCTGGTTCATATTAATGTACCTCATATTTTTAGTATGGATCATCTTAAAAAAGCCTGCCAGTGAGTTATTAGGAATAAGAAAAGTTAAACAGGTGTTCAGAATCTTTATTATAAGTTAACCAAACTGAATAACTCTACAATCATCTTTCCCTGTACCTCCCTGGTCTACTATAGGGAGGAAGTCAGTTGTTATTTTCATATTTATTGATTTATAGGTCAGATGATTTTATTTTATTTTTTTCTATTTTATTTACTATGTGTAAAGTTTTTCATAGGATCATAAGTTCATGAATTAGTACTCAGCTAACTTTCATTGTGGGTCATTCCAAGCCCAGCCAATTACCCCATGTGTGACTCAAACCCTGTACCTTGTGCCTATAAGGGGAATACGTTAACCACTATGACAATCTCCCATCCTTGTAGACATATTTATAGTCTTTATATACACATTTACTTATTCTGATCTCTTTCTATTTATGTTTGTACACTATGTCTTGTACTTTTGCTATATTCCTAGGTTTTATATTTTAGCTATAATCCTACTGCAGAGTGTATTATAATAGAACATTTATATTTACCCTTACATATTTGATACTCTTTAATCTAGTACTACTGATAGAGTCAGTCCTATTTTTTCCTTAAATATGTCTAATAGTATCTGAACAAACATCTGAAAAATTTTCCCTTTTAAGATTCACACTTTCCATAATAAATTGTTCTAAGATATTAAGATCTGTTATCATTAAAAAGAGACAATAACAGAGGAACACAACCCTATTTTTTTTATTAGAAGTGTCATTCCATAGCCTAGTACATAAACTATCCTTTTGGTATACTGCAAGCACTCAGAAATGTTTAACGACTTATAGTGGTTTAGAATGCAATTCACTGTCATTTGCTTATTATCTAACTTGTATTCACTGACATCTTTGCATACATTCAGAATATTATGATTATTTACTTTTAGAGAGTAAGAAGTAACCTTGACAATTCTTGGAATTTTAGACCTCCTGCAGCATCACAAAAGGGTAGTTAAGCTGCTTCAAGCTGGTCCTGATGACAAGGGCTTGCAAATGAACAGTTTACCAGCTACAATTCATACAAAAATATTCATAACTGAATTTAAGCCAACTCTGCTTTATACATCAATCCCTTAAACCCTTCCATACCAACAAAAAGCATTTCAAAGTATGTTAACCACTAAAACGCTATTGTATTTAAAGAAAAAAAAAATAATGAATCAGTAAGCACTATTTGTATGAGATGTTTAATATAAAGTAGAATTACATTGTTTTAAAGGTGACACAGCATATAAACGTGCATTAAAAAATGACAGTTGTGTGTGATCCATAGGTTCATAGGTTCATAGGTAGGTACTAGGCTATCGGCCCTGGGGCCTATACAAGCCCAGCCAAAAAGGGACCCTGGCTTTTACCACCCAAGAAAATTATTTTCCTGTGCCACTGTCGAGCAGAGCCACAGAAGTGATCCCCGGAGTGAATTTCCTATTTCCCATCCAATCATCAAGATTTTTCTTGAAGAGTGCTAATGAGGAGCTTTGTTTAATATAGTTAGGTAGTTTATTCCAGAGTATGGAAAGTCTCTGGGACAGGAATCTATCCCTCCAGCATGTTCTGTTTATTGTGGTGATAAGGTTTAGGTCCCTAGAGCGTGTAGCTCGGAGGGATTGGGATTTCTTTAAGTGGAGCATGTCCAATAGCTCTGAGTTTGACATGGCTTTGTATGTTAGGCAGAGATCACTCTGAGTAGGTGATATGCGATGGAGTAAAGCTGGAGTTTTTTGAGACGGTCTGTATACGGCATCTGTTTGAGGCCAGTAATCCTCTTTGTGAGGTATTTCTGCTGCCTTTCCAGTTGTTGCAGATGTCTTGTGAGGTACATACCAAAAGTGGAGCTGTACTCTATAATGGGTTTAATGAGTGATGAGTAGAGGGGAACAATGACCTTTTTTTTCTAGATGAGAAACCTTTTGTGATGAAGTGTGCCAAGTAGAAGGATTTCCTGACTACTGTGGCGATGTGATTATTAAAGGAGAGACTACTGTCCACGTGTCCCAAGGTCTCTTATCACACTTTTGGTGTTAAGTATACTACTGCCTATGTTGTAGTTCATGGCTACAGAGTTTTTCCCAAAGGGGATGACAATGCACTTTTTGGCACTGAGCTTGAGGCCATGGCTTTGACACCAGGCATCTGTCTCAGTGAGGCCCTTTTGTAGGATGTCAACATTGTTAGGAGTTTCGATTATGGCTCCTAGTTTGCAGTCATCTGCGAACTTTGTTAGCCAAAGACCTTCTGTGTTACCCTGTACTTCAGAGAAGTAGATATCAAACAGGAGAGGACCCAGGACTGAACCCTGTGGTACTCCACTTGTCACTGGTCTGAAGTCGGATGTGGAGTCTGCTACTTTCACAGTGTGGGTTCTGTCAGTGAGCCAGTTGGCAACCCATCTTGTGACATAGAGATTTATACCTAGTTTAGTGAGTTTATCTATAATTCCAGAGTGGGGGATGGTGTTGAAAGCCTTAGCAAGATCTACATAGGCTGTGTGAACCACCTTACCCTTGTCTACGGCTTTGGTGACTGCTTCAAAGAAGTCTATCAGGTTTAGGAGACATGATCCGCCTTTTACAAATCTGAACTGGGTGGGGTCCAGAGTTTGGAGATTACCAATGTCTTTGTTTATAAGTTCCATGATGATACGTTCCATGGCCTTGCAGACCAGGCTCGTCAGGCTAATGGAGAGGTAGTTGCCGGGTTTTAAGATCCTGGTTTAACTTGTAAAACTGTGAATGTTATATTAATTATTTGATAACATTCCCATAATAACTTTTATATATGTAAGAAACTATAGTTTTTATACTTTGTTTATAGCATAGTATAACTTTCCTGGGTGCTATTGCATGTCAAGTATACCATCAGTAGCAAGCATTCAGAACTATGTAATAACTGACAGTGGTTTAGAATGCAATTCACTGTCATTTGTGTATTATTTAACATGTATTCTTTGACATCTTAGTACATGATTCAAAATATTACTACTATTTACTTTCAGATAGGAAGAAGTAACCCGGACATTTCTTAGAATTTTTGAACTCCCACAGCACCACACAAGTGCACATGACTCTAAGTTGTTTCAAGCTGGTTTTCATGATAAGGGCTTTAAAATGAATAATCCTTCAAATGCATTTCAGACAAAAATGCTCACAAGTGAATCCAAGCCACCTCCACAACAAACATCAGTGGGTCTATATTATATAGACGAAAACTCAAAATGTCGAACGCTCACATGAGTGTAAATTCAGAAATTTGAAATTGATATTCCCCCCACACCCCCCACTAAATATATATTCCAACTCTGAGATCACACTACAGTGAGGAAAGGGCAAATATCCCAATCTTCACTGTGCTGCGAAACCAAAAAACTAAACATTGACTTCTTGCATTTACGCTCATGTGAGTGTTCGGCATTTTGATTTTTCGTCGATCTAAAGTAGACCCACATCAATTCCTCAAACCCCTCCAAATCACCAAATAACCAACAAAAAACATCTAAAAGTATCACAACCACTAAAAAGCCATTGCATTCAAAGAAATAACATTTAATGATTCAGCAAACACTATTTTTATGAGATGTATAATAAAACGCAGACTGTTGTTTTTTAAAGGAGACATAGCACATAAACATGAATTAAAAGAATGACAGTTATGTGTGATCCAGGTTTGACTTGAAAAGTGTGAGTGTAACTCTATTTTATATCTTTCCAAAAGTAACTTATATATATATATATATATATATATATATATATATATATATATACATATTATACTTTGTTTATAATATAGCATGTCTTTCCTGGGTGCTACTTCATGTCAAGTATACTATCAGTAGCACACTACTGAACCATTTTAAGAACCCAGAATGCAACTTAACATGCCTCTTTAGGGTCATTTTTTGCATCTTGTAGTATATTTAATAGTACATTACTCAGCTATGCCAAGATATCAGAAAGTGTACCACCTAACATATATTTAATCATAATAATGACTAACTTATAATAAGATGAATAGTTTAACCTTTTAAACTCTAAATGAAAATAAGTAGCTTTAATTTCATGTACAGCTAAAAGAATCAAACTCTTACATTTTAGAAAGGGAATGAGTAACCATTTGAAGTAGGGAAAGAAGGAAAATACAGTTGTGTACACTTACCATAAATGTAGACGTTCAAGTGTATTCGCTGTTGCAGTCATCATATTTGGGTTATGCTGCCAGGGGTAGCCTTCAGTCGGCCCAAATAACAGAGGCTTAGTATTTCTGTGTCAGTTGCTGTCACTCCAGGACTGATGCCAGGTCATCAGTGGTATAAAATTAGGCAGCCGACACCATTACATCAATTTTTCTTACCCCAACTGTCAGGAGCCCCCAAATCAGGAGCTAGGTTATGATAGAAGAACACCACCAGTAGAAAGTAAACACCAGAAATTTGCTGTAAGGAGAGAGGAACAGAGAGAGAGAGAGAGAGAGAGAGAGAGACAAGGAGGGGGTGGAAAATCAGGACTGCAACAGTGAATACACTTGAACATCTACACTTATGGTAAGTGTACACAACTGTACTATGTTCTTCGTGTTTCACTGTTGCAGTCATCACACTAGGGTTGATTGCCAAAGCTGAAGAAAAGGGTGGAGGCAGTCAAGATGACTGGGGGCTGGCTAGGATGCCCTGCACAACTGTGGTGGCAAAGTCTGCCCTGGATTTGGAGAAGATAGGCAAGTGGTAATGCTTGATGAAGGTATGAACAGAAGTCCCTGTTGCAGCCTCCAGGATGTCCCTGGTGGGGACCCCTCTGAGAAAAGCTGCAGAGGTGGAGGTTGCCCTGGTGGAATGTGTCCTGACCCCCTTTGGGGGTGATTTCCAGTGCTGTTTGTAGCAGAAATGGATGCAGTTTGCTATCCATTTGCAGATTGTTTGTTTGGATATGGCCTTGCCATCTGCCCCTGCTGCGAAGCTGACTAGCAACTGGTCAGTTTTTCTAAAAGATTTAGTCCTCTCCAGACAGAATCTAAGCTGTCTGTGCACATCTAGAATCCTTTCCCCCTTGTTTTGTGGGTTATGGAAAAATGTGGGCAGATGAATGGATTGGTTGAGAGCCACACAGGACACCACTTTAGGCATGAAGGATGGGTTAGTCCTGAGCAAGACCCTGTCAGCATGGAAAATGATGAAGGGCTCTACAGCCATGAGTGCTTTTAGGTCTGATACTCTTCTAGCTGAAGTGATGGCCAGAAGCAAGGCTGTTTACTAAGAGAAGAATTTTAACGCTGCTGAAGCTCCAGGCTCAAGGGGGGTGGAGAGCTTTTTCAACACAAAATTAAGGTCCCAAGCTGTGGTAGGAGCTCTTCTGGGTGGTCTTAAGTTGTTAGCCCCTCTTAGGAACTGTTTAATGAGAGGGTGTGAGAAGAGAGTTGGCTCTGTGCTGTAATGAGCAGAGATGGCAGAGGCATGAATTTTAATAGAAGAGAAGGACAGACACCTGTGTAGCAGGTTTACTAGGTAATCCAGGATGAGAGGTAGGGAGGGCTGTGCTGTTTCGGCTCCTTTTGTCTGGATCCAGGTCCAAAACCTTTTCTACTTGTCAGCATAAGATTTTCTAGTCCTGGGACATCTGGCCTCATGTATAACATCCAGGACTTGATTGCTTAGGCTGGCAGCTGGTGGAGAGGTCAGAGAATAAACCAGGCTGCCAGGTTCAGGGTCTACAATTGTGGATGCATGAATTCTCCATTCTTCTGGGTCAGGGTGTTGGGATCTGAGGTAGGTGCCATAGTGGCAGGGGTGACAGGCTGCACATCAATGGGTACCAGTGCTGGCATGGCCAGTCTGGGGCCATCATGATTGCCCTCAGTTTTTCCTCCCTTATTTTGAGCAGTACCCTTGAAATTAGTGGTAGAGGAGGAAATGCATAAATCGAGAAGTTTACCCATTGGAAGGATAGAACATCCACTTTCCAGGCCTTGCTGTGAGGTTCCCTGGTGCAGAATTTGCTGAACTGATGATTGGAGTGGGAGACAAAGAGGTCCACCTTCAGGGTCCCACATTTGTGGGTTACAAGGTTGAAGGTTCTGTGGTCTAGCTGCCACTTGTGTGGGTCTAGCAGATTTCTGCTTAAGTCGTCTGCCAGAGAGTTTAGGGAGCCTGGCAGGAATTGTGCTAGCAGGTGGATTTTCATGGCTGAGGCCGTGTGCCAAAGGGTCATGGCGAGCCTGCAGAGAGGATAACAGTGAGTCCCTTCCTGCTTGTTGATATACCACATCACTGTGGTGTTGTCTGTTTTGATTACTAGAGGCCCCGGGAAGAGTATGGATCTGAAAGCTGTTAGGGTGTGCTGACAGTTAACATCTCTTTTTGGTTAATGTGCAGATGTATTTGATTTGGGCTCCAATGGCCCTGAATGCACCTGCTGTCCAGGTGTGCACCCCAGGCATAGTCTGATGCATCTGTGGTGAGGGTCTGGGAGGCATGGGGTTATTAGAAGGGAAGTCCCTTGTTGTGGTTGCATGCTGCTGCTCACCAAAGAAAATCTTTCCTTAGATAGGGAATCATAGGTATGACAGTTTCCAGGTCTTGAGAGTGTTGACACCAAAGGCTTTTTAGGTACCACTGTAGTTTCCTCATATGCAGTTTAGCATATGGAATGAGTAGAATGCAAGATGCCATGAACCCTAGAGCTTGCAGGATTTTCCTTGCGGATAACTGGGTTCTGGTGGCTAGTTGAGAGAAGTAGCCTGTCAGGTAGGCTTGTTTTTCTGGAATAAGGAATTCCACCTGGGATGCTGTGTCCAGGCTTGTTCTCAGGAATACAATTTTTTGTGTGGGGACTAGTTTTAATTTCTTTTCATTGACAGTATACCCCAGGGAGGTCAGTAGGTCCTTTACAAAGGTCAAGTGCTGTAACAGCTTTTCCTGACTGCCTGCCTGAATCAGGCAATCATCTAAGTAGGGATAAATTTGAATATTTCTTTGTCTGCAAAAAGCAATGGCTGGAGCCAGGCATTTTGTGAAAACTCTGGGAGCAGTGGATAAGCCAAGGGGAAGTGCAGAGAACTGAAAGTGCATAGATCCTTCCCTGAAACGAAGATATTTCCTGCAAGATTCCCTGATTGGGATGTGTAGGTAGGCCTCTTTTAGGTCTAGGGTGGCTAACCAAGCATCCTTGGAAAGCATAGGAAGAAGCTGAGGGAGGGTGAGCATTTTGAATTTTGGTATCACCAGAAAGGTGATTAGAATGGACAGATCAAGGATTGGGAACCAGGTACCCTCTTTTCTGGGTACCAGAAAGAGTCTGGAATAGAAAAGTACAATTGTGTACACTTACCATAAATGTAGATGTTCGAGTGTATTCACTGTTGCAGTCATTACATTTGGGTAATCTGCTGGCAGGTTGCCCTCAGTCGGCCTGAATATCAAAGTCTTGGGTCCTGCATCAGTTGCTGTCTCCTCTTCCATGACGTCAGGTCATCAAGGGTATAAAACATGCAGCCGACACCATTTTCTTTAGTTTTTCTTGCCCCAGATGTCAGGTGCCCCCCAAATGGGGAGCAAAAATATATATATATATATATATATATAAATGCAATTGTAACAACATAAACTTTACCTTCATCTAAAAGCAAATACACCACAAAGGCTGTAGAATATAATGAAGGAAAGAGAAGTTCTAGAAAAAAGGATGATGGTGGGTGGGTAACCCAGACTGCAACAGTGAATACACTCGAACATCTACATTTATGGTAAGTGAACACAACTGTACTATGTTCTTCGTGTTTCACTGTTGCAGTCATTACATTTGGGTAGAATCCCAAAGCTATGGATGGGAGGATGGAACTAAATAGCATTAGGAGCGGCTATAAGGCCCTGAAGAACTGCAGCGGCAAAGCCTACCCTGGACTTAGAGAAGAGAGGCAAATGATAATGCTTTGTAAATGTATGAACAGAGCTCCAAGTAGCAGCTTCTAAAATGTCTTTGGTTGGAACTCCTCTGAGAAAAGTTGCTGAGGTAGATGCAGCCCTGGTGGAATGTGACCTGATTTCCTTGTCACTGGTTTACCATGATACAAGTAGCAGAAACGAATGCAGTGGCTTATCCACTTTGAAATAGTCTGCATTGAAACAGCCTTCCTCTCTGATCCTGCAGCAAATGCCACCAGTAGATGCTCAGACTTTCTTAGAGATCTGGTCCTGTTTAAGTAGAATCTTAGTTGTCTGTGTACGTCCAAGGAATGCAGAATCCACTCCCCCTTGTTCTGTGGATTTGGGTAAAAAGTTGGCAGGTGAGCTTTTCCAGTACAAAATTAAAGTCCCATGCAGGAGTTGGTGATCTTCTAGGAGGTCTTAAATTTTTGGCCCCTCTAAGATACTGTTTTAGCAGAGGATGAGAAAAGATGGGAGGCTCTGTGTTGTAATGAGCTGAGATGCCAGAAGCATGGATTTTTATTGATGAAAAAGATAGGCCTTTGTCAAGCATCTCAGTCAAGTACTGTAAAATCTGAGGAATATTTGGCTTTGCTGTGTCCGTTCCTTGCACTTGGTTCCAAGCACAGAATCTCTTCCATTTATCAGCATAAGATTTTCTAGTACTAGGCCTTCTGGCTTCCAAAATGACATCCATCACAGATTTATTGTGAGGTGTTGTTTGAATAATTACATGATCAGCCACGCTGCCAGGTTCAGAGTTTGGAGCTGATTGTGCAGAATTTGATTGCTCTGTTGAGACAGCAGATGAGGTATTTGAGGTAAGTACCAAGGAGGGAGTTGAGATATATTCCTTAGAATTGGGTACCAGTGCTGGTGAGGCCAGTCCGGGGCAATTAAGATCATTTTTGTTTTTTCCTGTCTGACCTTTAGTAAGACCTTGGGGAGAAGAGGCAGAGGAGGAAAGGCGTAGACTGATAGGTTTTTCCAACTGAAGGATTGGGCATCCACTTTCCATGCTTGTCTGTGATAAGTCCTTGTACAGAATTTGTCCAGTTGATAATTTTGAGGAGATGCAAATAGATCTATGTCTGGACTCCCCCATTTCTCCTTTATCATGCTGAAAACTTGGGGTCCAGTTTCCACTCATGAGGGTCCATAAGATTTCTGCTTAGATCGTCTGCCAGAGTATTTTGCTTTCCTGGCAGGAATTGAGCTTGAAGATGTACTTGGTAAGTCAGGGCTGTGTCCCACAATGCCATGGCTAGACTGCAAAGGGGGTAGGAATGTGTACCCCCCCTGCTTGTTTATGTACCACATAACCGTGGTGTTGTCCGTCTTTATCAATAGTTGTCCTGGATGAAGTAAATCCTTGAAGGCTGTCAGGGCATTCTGAACGCTAACATCTCCTTCTGGTTGATATGCAGATGCATTTGTTTTGGGCTCCATATGCCCTGAATGCATCTCCCTACCAGGTGGGCTCCCCAAGCAATGTCTGATGGGTCTGTAGTTAGGGTTTGGGTAGCAAGGGGTAGAGTGAAAGACCGTCCCATGTTCTGGTGACATGTCTCTGCCCACCAAAGAAATTCCTGTTGTAGGCAGGGAATCAGAGGGATTACTGTTTCCAGACTGTGACAATGTTGACTCCATAAACTTATTAGATACCACTTTAGTTTCCTCATATGCAGTCTTGCATATGGAATTAGTAGAATGCAGGATGCCATGAACCCCAAAGCCTGCAGAATTTGTCTTGCAGATAACTGGGTTTTTGTTGCCATTTGTTTGAAGTAAATAGTCAGTTGCTTTTGTTTGTCTGGCGTAAGGTAAGCCATCTGGGCAGTTGTATTCAAGCTTGCACCCAGGAATGTAATTTTTTGAGAGGGTACCAGTTGCAATTTCTTTTCATTTATTGTGTACCCTAGGCATGTTAGAAGTCTTTTTACAAACACCAGATGTTGAAGAAGAATGTCCTTGTTTTCTGCCTGAATGAGACAGTCATCCAAGTAAGGATAGATGTGTATGCTTCTTTGACTGCAAAATGCAATTACTGGTGCCAGGCACTTTGTAAAGACCCTGGGCACAGTAGATAAGCCAAAGGGCAGTGCAGAGAACTGGTAATGCATGAAACCAGCCTTGAAATGGAGGTATCTTCTGCACGATTCCCTTACTGGGATATGCAGGTATGCCTCTTTTAAGTCTAGAGTCACTAACCAAGCGTTCTTGCCCAGCATGGGCAGAAGCTGTTGTAAAAGTCAGCATTTTGAATTTTGGGATGTCCAAGAATGTGTTCAAAATCGATAAATCCAGTATTGGATGCCAGGCATTGCCTTTTCTGGGTACCAGGAACAGTCTTGAATAAATCCCTTGCCCTTTTTCCTGTTCTTGTACTGGTTGTATAGCCCCCACATCAATGAGAGATGTAACTTGTTTCTGTGCCTCCGCCCATTGATTTTGTGACAGATCTGGCCAACCGTTTGGAACTGGCAAGGTATGGAAATTAAATCTATACCCCTGGGTCACTATGTTTAATACCCACTTGTCCTGGGTTATTAACTGCCAATTTTGAACATGAAGTGCTAATTTTCCCCCCAAGGGAGCTGCCAAAAGATAAGTGCTTGGTGATGGCAGAGGGAAGTCATTGAGACTGCTTACTGTAGGGTTGTGCTTTGTTTCCTCCAGATTTGGAGGTAGAGGCACCCCATTGCTTTGACCGGTAAGAACCCTGTGATTGGTATCTAGAGCCTTTTGAACACCTGGACTTGCCTTTTGAGGCTCTGTTGGACACAGGAAAGGACCAATTTTTAGTAGGCCAGTGTCTACTGAATCTGGGTGGCTGCACTTGTAAGAAATCTTTTACAGTTTGCATAGATTTAGCTTTGTCTTCCATTTTCTTTAAAACCTCTTCTGCCTTATTACCAAACAGAGTATCATGCTGTAAAGGTTTATACAACAATTTAGCTTTAACATGATCAGGCAGATTTTGCTCCTTGAGCCAGGCATGCCTTCTAATCACAGATCCAGTAACTGCGGCCCTGCAAGAGGCCTCCAAGGAATCAAAACCACTTTGCAAAGTATGCTTTCCAACCTGTTCTGCTGCATGCAATAATTCCTGTAATTCTTTGTTTTCCACACATTCAGAAATCAACATCATTTTCTGCTTCAATAATCCCATGACATGCTGTTGATATTTAAGCATATGAAATTGGCAGTTTAAGGCCCTAATTGCCAAGGCTGCAGATGTATAAGCCTTTCCCCATCTATCCAGCACCCTGGAATCTCTATCAGAGGGGGTAGGATTCTTGGCTGAAGTGGCCTTTACACCTTTGGAACCCTGTGAAATAGTTTCAGGGTCAGTAGCAGGATTTTTGAATAAAAATTTGTGGGAGTCAGGAACCCTGTAATATCTGTCTGGCTTACTAGGAGCCGAAGGCAGGGAATCAGGAGCCATGCTAGATTCCGAAAACACATCATCTACACTGTCTACTACAAGAGGTATAGCCAAAGGCCTATGCTTTGGAAGAAGAAGGAAATCCCTAAGCCTCTTTTTTGATTCTGAGAAATCCTGACTCTCCCAATGAAAATGTTCCCTTAAAGTATGCGAGGTTCCCCAAAAGAATAATCTTCAGGAGGAAATGCAGATGGGATGGATTTTTTTGCATCTGAATCCTCATAGGGTGGTATAAAAAATTCTTGATCAGAAGAGGAATTAGAAGAACTAGAAACAAGATCCGGAGATTCTTATTCAGTGTCTTGCCTAGGTCTCTTATCAGGAGGGAGTTGGGAACCCCTAATCAAGGTAATTAATTCCTTAGCCATTTTGATCATCTGTTTTTTAGGCATAGGGGCCTGAGCACGTGGCTCATGCGTTGGTTTTTTAGCTGAAGAAAAGAAGTATCTTGAACCTCCCAAGGACTCGACAGCCAGGAATGAGGAGAAAAATTAGTAAAAATAAACTGCTGAATCCTCCACGAAACAAATAGAAGTCAGGACTGGATTGCACGAACTTTTATTAAACCATAAAATGATGAGAAAAGATGAGCGCTTTCATGTGCCACCTGCACGCTTCTTCAGATCTAACATTTTGAAATAACAGGATCCTTATATACAAGGCTCAACTCACATAATTAATCAATTAAGCAATTAAAATCATTAGCATCTAATTAAAAGAACTACATATAATAATAACTAGACTTCTAATAAATCAAGCACGTAGAGTGCAAGGTTACAATTAAAAACGCCTCTGAATGTATACAACGCATACAAAATCATGAACCTACATTTATAATGTGTCCTTCACTAAAAATTGATTGTGAGTACTAAACATAATAATAATAATAATTAAATTTCCAATTATTCAGACGTTAAAAAACAAGACTGCAATTAAAAACACAGCTAAATATATAACGCGCATAAAGTCATTAACCTGCATTTATATTGTAACCATCATAAATACATAATGCAGGAAAAATATCTATCATACCCACAGTAAACTGTGATAAATCTAACAATAAATGAATACATATATATATGTTGACAATACATAAAAATATAAGAATGACAATATATGTAACAATAAATATTGAACCAATAATAAATCTCTTTAGCATTCTATATAAAAGGGGAGGGGGGAGATTGACCATACATTGCAAGGGGTGTATGTAAAAAAGCCTTTGTGATATGACAAAAATGTTCAACAATGAATTTATTTATTAATAGATATTTATGAATATATATTAAAATTTTTTATTTTGTATTATAAATGTATTTTATTTTGTTCAGTCCAAATTAATAACTAAGTATTGTTATATGTAATGGATATATATAAATCACTTGACCAGGAGAGTTTCCAAAAGGAACACTATACCCAGGTATCTAAACAGTGTAACAATTTGGAAATGCACTATACTCTACCTATCCATCTCTAGCCTTTAATACAGGTCTCAGGGAAACACGATGGTTCAAACCTGGTGGTAAATTTGCCCCTGTCCTAAAGATCCATTCTAATTCCAGTCTAGCCAAATAATTCATGTTATCTCCTTGACTTACACTAGGTGTGACGACTTGCAACACTCTAAAACTGAACCTATGCTCTGTATACAAATTCACGTGTCTAGCTAACGCATTCAGCTCATTCTTTTTTCTAATATCGTAGATGTGATTATAGATTCTATCTTTGAATCTTCTTTTTGTTAAACCTATATAAAACACATCACATTGTTTGCAAGTGGCCAAATAAATTAAATTCATAGTGTTGCAATCAGCATATCCTCTGGGCTCGAACTTAAAAAATCCCAGTGGATGTTCATATGTTTGTGTGACTGTAATGTGCTGACACATATTACATTTGCCACAGGGAAAACTCCCTTTCTTGGACTGAGTCATCTGTAAAGCATGTCTAGTATTATTGTCATCATAATTAAAAATTAACTTGAGGTTATCACAATTCTTAAAGGCAAATCGAGGTTTATCACCCACTATGTTTCTAATATGATCATCCATTGTTAAAACATTCCAGTGTTTAACAATAATTTTTTTGAGTTTAATGATGTCATTCGTGTACTTCATCGTAAATCTTAACCTAATGTTATCACTAGTTGAATGTTGTGATAAATATGAGACATTCCTATGTTGTCTATAGGTATTACTAGTTCCATCTGTGCCCTCGATGGTAGAATTACTTATTCCTAGGGTTGTGTTTTTGATATGCCTAACCAAGTCAGAATCATAGCCCCTATTAAGAAATAGATTTTCCAGGCAATCTGCTTCCTTTAATAAAGTATCTTAATCTCTACATAATCTAGTCAACCTGATGTATTGACTTTTAATGAAACCTGAAAAAATGTATCTCGGATGCATACTACTGTAACTTAAAATAGTGTTCTTCCAACAAGGTTTCCTGTATAAAGAGGAAACTAATCTCTTTTCATGATTGAACGTGAGACTAACATCTAAAAAGTTTATAGTATCTTTTGAGTATTCAGCTGTGAATCTCAAAAATTCTGTGGTAGACTCAAGGTAATTGAGAAATTCCTGAAATTCTAAACTTGTGCCTTCCCACACAATAATAACATCATCTACAAACCTCCTATACAGTTTGATTCTATTTGACCATGTACTATTAAATAAATGTTGTTTTTCCCAAAAATACACCACTAAATTTGCATAAGTATTAGCACATGGGGTGCCCATGGCGACACCCCATGTCTGTAAGTAGTGTTTCTTATTGAATAGGAAGACATTATTTTGTAACACCAAATCCAAAAGTTGACAGACAAGAATTTGTCTGTCAACAGTGAAGGTCGTCTCATTCACCATCAGTTCTCTAATAGCCTGTATACCGTATTCATTCGGTATGCAGGTGAAAAGATTCTTGACGTCAAGTGTAATTAACAAAAAATTCTCTTGTTGAAGCCAATCATGTTGTAATTGTTCAATATCAATATTTTAGCCTTAGAAGTTGTTTTTGTTTTTTTCTTTGAAGCTGGCGTCGGTTTTATATAGAAATGTTGAGGCCTGAAAACACCCTCAAAAGCCAGTGCCTCTCATCTGAAAGAGAGACATCCACGGGTACAATACTGTTAGAATCTTGCAGCATACCGGACTCTGCATGGGTCTCGGTAGAGGCCTGCGACTCAAAAGTAGCGGGTATCAGGGGCTCCGAAAATGCCTCACTGAGTACCGGTGAACCGACGACTGGCTTAGGAGAAACTTTGCCATTGGTTTTGGACCTCGATGGTCTGTCTCTGTCCTTTTCTTTGCATTTTTTGTGAACTCCGGTAGTTGGATTGCTATCTGCTGACATTTCAGGGTAATTAAATCTGTTTCCAAAATATTTTGAAGCAAAGATATACCGACGCTTAATAATGTGTTGGTTAAATCTAGCACAAAACTGACAGCAAGGCACGTTATGATCTGGGCATAGGCAAGGAATACAGTACAAATGAAAATCCTTATGAGCTACTTGCTTCCCACAAGTAATGCAATTATTAACTTTTACTGACATCGGTAAGGAGCAAGAAAAAGTTTCCCCAATGGGGTACTTAGCTTTAATTGAAGACTTCGGTTCTGAAACTCGAATGTAAAAATTTCAGGAGTCGGCCGACCGGCACTTGTGAACTGCTTCTGCTTCGGGCACCGCGCAGCAAGAAAGACCACAGAAATTGGCGTCGGTTGCATGTTCTATACCCCTGATGACTTGACGTCATGGAAGAGGAGACAGCAACCAATGCAGGACCCAAGACTTTGATGTTCATGCCAACTGAGGGCAACCAGCCAGCAGATTACCCAAATGTAATGACTGCAACTGTGAAACGCGAAGAACATCCTTGGCCTATCTGGTTTGCAGGAACATGCTGTATTGCCATCATGGAGAGCAGGGAATGGGCTTGCTTTTTGGCTTCTGCCCACTGGTTTGGAGGAAGATCTGGGAACCTTTTTGGGGTTGGCAGAATGTGGAACTAAAATTTGTATCCCTGGGACACTATGTTGAGGACCCATCGGTCACTGGTAATAGAGGTCCAGTTGTTTGCATGGAAGGAGAGTTTTCCTCCTAGGGGCACAAGCAGGTGGGCAGAGGTAAGGGATGGAGGTGTAAAGTCATTGTGAGTTCTTACCATAAGGGGGTGGCTTAGCAATCCCTGTTTTTGAAGAGGAGGAACTCCATTGCTTAGATCTCTGCATTCCCTGGGACTTTTGTCTGGGGGGGTCTGCTTCCCCTGGGTCTTGGCTGAGCTGGCCAGGAGGAGGCCAGAAAGGACCAGTGCTTGGAGGGGCAATGCCTACTGAACCTCAGAGGCTAGACCTGTAAAAAGTCATTAACTGTCTGCATAGATTTAGCTTTTTCTTCCATCTTTTTTAAGACCTCTTCTGTCTTGGTGCCAAATTGTCTTTGTTCAATGGTGCGTCCAATAATTTTGATTTTACATGGTCTGGCGAGGTCTGTTCCTTAAGCTAAACATGTCTTCTAAGGACAGAACCAGTGACTGCTGCCCTGCATGATGCTTCCATGGCATCAAAGCCACATTGCAAGTTGTGCTTAGTAACTTGGCTTGCAGAATGCATACGCTCTTGTAATTCTTTATTTTCTGCACAAGCAGGAAAGGAAGATATTTTTGTTTGAGGAGTTCCATGGTATGCTGCTGATATTTCAGCATGTGGATCTGAAAATTTAGTGCTCTAATAGCAAGAGTTGCAGAGGTGTATACTTTTTTACCCCATCTGTCTAAAGCTCAGGAATCCCTGTCTGAGGGGGTGGTATTCTTAGCTGAGGTTGCTTTAGATCCTTTTGGTCCTTCAGAGACGACCTCTGGGTCAGCAGTAGGATTTTTGAAAAGGAATTTGTGAGAGTCAGGGACTCTGTAGTACCTCTCAGGTTTCCTGGGAGCAGGAGGAATGGGGTCAGGAGACAAACTGGATTCCATAAAAAACATCATCCAAAACATCCAGGACAGGAGGAATGGCCAAAGATCTGTGCTGTGGTAATCTAAGAATTCCCTGAGTCACTTTTTTGACTGAGGATATTCTTGACATTCCCATTGGAAATGCTCCCTTAAAGTATGTAGGGTTTCACCAAATGAAAAATCCTTGGGAGGGGAGGCAGAAGGAATGGATTCCTCTACATCAGAATCCTCATAAGCAGAGAGGGGTTGCATGTCTTCATATTCAGAAACCTCAGAGTCATCGGATTCCTGTTCAGATAAAACTACTGGGGACAAGTCTCTTTTTCTTTTGGAAGGGGTAGCCTGGCTTCCCCTAATAAGCATAATAAAGTCTTCTGCCATTTTAAGCATTTGAGACTGAGGCATGGAAGCAGGTGCCTGAGTTTGGGTCGTCGTTTTTTTAGGCATAGTTCGTACCCTGGGCCTTAGAAAATCGGTAGTTTTAGAAAGAACTGAAGATGTGAAAGAAGTCATTGGTTTGTGTTGAGTATTGGTAGTGCGAAGAACTTCCTCGGAGGCCGGTGCCTGCTCAGTGGCTCTGGACCCATCCAAGGTAGAAACATCCATAGGATCCTTAGTCTAAGAAGAGTCTCTCAGCATACCGGACCCCAAACAGGTCTCAGTAGCAGCCTGCAAATCCACAGAAATAGGCATCAGGGGCTGCAAAAGCACCTCACTGAGGGCCGAAGAACAGATGACTAGTTTAATGGAAGTGCCATCGGCAGTTTTGGACCTGTGCGGTCTGTCTCTGTCTTTATCTTTATGTTTTTTTGGAAGATCAGTAGTTGGATGGCTTATCAAAGCCATATCGGAATACGAGGACTGAGAGCGAAAAAATTTTGCTAAAATAAGGGCCCGACAACATATAGTTCTGGCGTTGAACAAAGCACAAAAGCGACAGTGAGGAACATCGTGGTCTGGGCCTAAACAGGTGATGCAGTAAGAGTGGAAGTCTCGGTGTGGTATTTGCTTCCCACAGGCGAGACAATTGTTAACTTTTTCTGACAGCGGTTAAAGCAAGACAAAAGGATCCCCAATGGGGTACTTAGCTTTAGAAGACTTCAACAACTGGTCGAGATGAAAACTCAGGTAGCAGCCGACCGGCACTCATGCAAACTGCTTCTGCTTCGGGTTTCTTGGCAAGAAAGACTGATGTAATGTTGTCGGCTGCCTGATTTTATGGGTCTATATTAGAACATCAAAGTTTCAAAACTGTTCTAATATCGTTCAGAACAGCAATTTTTTCCTAAAAATTTGCTGTTCCAAAACATAACACAAGCACACCAAACAAACAGCAATCCACACACATACACCTAAAATCTTACACCTAACCCTACACTAAACTATACGTACACCACTAACTATCCACTTACCTTAACCTAAACCCTAACCCTAAGGTCCGTCACTATCGCACACTCACCTCACCCGTGCCCTAACCCTAACTCACCCTCCCTGCCCGAACTCTCACGTCCACGCAATTGCACACTTACCTGACCGGCGCCCTAACCCTAACCCGCTCTAACTCTCACGTCCACACAATTGTGCACATACCTAACCTATGCCCTAACCCTAGCTCACCTAACCCGCCCTAACCCTCACGTCCACACAAACGCACACATACCTAACCCGCACCCTAACCATAACTAACCTAACCCGTGCTCAATCGCACACTTACCTGAACCTGACCCATAACTTTCCACCACAGCGCTGAAAATACCGAAGCAACAGAAACGGAAAACCAAATTCTTTCCCTAGGAATAAATTTGGTTTTCTGTCGCTTTGATAATTTCAGCGTTCGCTGAATACGGGTCGATATCAGAACATTCGAAGTTTTGAAACTTTGATGTTCTAATATAGACCATGATTTTATACCACTGATGACATGACATCAGTCCTGAAATGATAGCAACCGATGCAGAAATACTAAGCCTCTGGTATTCGGGCCGACTGAGGGCTACCCCTGGCAGGCTATCCCAAGTGTGATGACTGCAACAGTGAAACACGAAGAACATATACATGGTTTACCTTGTTAAAGGTAATAAGCAGCACCTGTTCATAAGTATTCAAGCACTTGTTTAAATTAAGAATTCATAACCATGAAATACATTGATTTTTCATTTGTCCTTCAGTTTGCCGGAGAAAAGATCTGTGCTTTAATACTGTTCTTTAAGTTTTTAACAAGTGGCACACATGCTTTTCTCCTGGACATCACTAATGTAAAACTACCACTGTCAAATCTTACAGTATTTCCTTTAATTTTAACTGGATAATTAGTCCATGCAGCTTTTAAGACCAAATCCTTACCTCGACTTGAGAAAAATCTTAGTTGTTTTTTTTTCTTTCTTTTTTTTTTTTTTTAAGATGAATACAAAACACACTCCAAACTAGGAAAAATACAAAAAAAAAAGAATGGCAACCACTTGTGCAAACTCTTTACTATAAAGATTGAGTGCTTTCATCAGAACAATGTCCAACTTCATCAGAACAACCATAATCAATTAGCATACAGTTTAAAAACCTCCTGAAACATCACGACTTTAAAACACACTTCTCAATTAATTCTTAAATCACTCATCTCTGAAAATTCTTTAACATTTTAAAAAACTTTGCCTTTTACATAATAAAAAATAGAACTTGAGATTCTTTAAAAATAAAAAGTGGTAAGTAAATCTAATGACAAAAACATTTTAACAAGAGGCAAATAACCTTAAATACAGTTTGCCTGTTCATCAAAAAAAATCATATATTCTTTATTTCCTATTTAAGAAAAGAACAGTTCGGCTTTAAGTTTTAACACACTGCTATGGAGATGGTCTCATTCAGACCAGGGGGCTCTGCTGTGTTGCTCCTCAGCTGCCACATCAATTTGTTATATTCTAAAAGCAACTCTATTGCCCCCCCAGTCAAAAATTACCTTTTCAATACATGTGTATTTAAAGCTGTGAGATGGATTGCCCTTAATATGTTTAGCTAGGGCATTCCTATCATCCTCTTTTTGCATGTCACATTGATGTTGATATGTTCTGGTTGTAAATCTGTTCTAGGTCTTGCCAATGTAAAAACATTCACATTGTTGACATTTGGCAAGATACACCAAAGTCATACTCTGACAGTTTATCTTTTGTCCTGTTTTTACTGCTCCCCATCCAGGTACCAGTACTTCCGTGCCTTCCATAATAAATCCACATTGATTGCATTGACCACATTTGCTCATACGTCCTGCACGAGGTCCACTCAAGGATCTTTCAATAATGGACTTAAAACAATGATCCTTCTTATACACCACCACTGGATTTTGTCCCACTTTATTCAAAAAATCTATATCTACCCTAAAGATATTCCAATTATGATTGATTATGTTCTTAATACCTACAAAATGTAAATTATAGGGTAGAACCAATGCCTTCTGGAAATTAACTTTCTCCTCATCTTTGGAAGTATTGTTGATGTCCAACCTCCCATTATCAGTTCTTAATATCGGGCAAAAATACCCATCACATCTTCTCCTAGTCACCTCTTCAAATATTCCATCCAAGAAAGCACTAGGGTAACCCCTGTTTAGTAACATTCCCTTCAATACCGAGCTCTGTTCGTAAAACATATCATCACAACTCACCATACGGCCAAGTCTCACCAATTGGTCTTTGACTAAGGATTTCTTTTGATGCACAGGATAGTAACTATTAAAATGGAGCAGGGAATTAGAATAAGTAGGTTTCCGATAGAGGTTTGACTCAAACCTCTTTTTCACCCTGTTCTTCATAATGGTAGCATCCAAATAGTGCACCCAGTCTTCCCCTACTCCATCGTGGATTTCATAAAAGATGTACTGGTGCTCAAAAAACAGAAAAATTCATCCAGCTTTTCTCTACCACCTGTCCAAAATATTACTATATCATCAAGGAAATGCCCATATAATGACCAACAACATACAAACTCACAGTTGAAAATCACTTGACTCTCCCATTGGACTAGGACCATATTAGCAAATGTAGATGCACAAACTGTACCCATCGCTACACCTTTCTTTTGTTGGAATAGCTGATTTTCAAGCACAATAACATTATTCCCAAGCACTATATCCATCAAGCTAGTAATGGTCAAAATCTTATTGTGTTCAAGACCTGGGTGGTTACACACAAAATCATAAATCATCTCAAGTCCCTCTGAATGAGGTATCACAGAGTATAAGTCACATACATTTATAGTTATGAAAGAATAGTTGTGTAAGAACTTATCATAACCATAGATGTCCTTCTCTTCCATGTTGCAGTATTCATAACCTTAGGGAGTTGCTGTCTGCAGCACCAGACATCCGGCCAGTATATAAAAATCTTAGAAGCTGAGGAACATGTGACGTTGGATGCAGGGGCCATAAACTGACATTGGCTATATCTGTGATGCCTGCATGTACCCGATTCAGAAATTGGTTGCCGCAGAGAGAGAAGGTGACCCAGGAAGAGGAGGAAAGATCCCAAGGAAAAATTTCCCCAGGCACACCAAAACAGTGTCATAAGTATGTCCAGGAAACAAGGGGGGTAGGTGGGTGGGATTAAATACTTCAACATGGAAGAGGACATCTATGGTTATGGTAAGTTCTTAGACAACTATTCTATGTCCTTCGATTCTCATGTTGCATTATTCATCACCTTAGGGGAGTACCACAGCTCTCTAGGAAGTTGTGTGCGAGAAAGGTAGGGGAGCAGAGTCAATGAGACCCTGTAGGATGGACCTAGCAAATCCTGCTCTAGCCCTGGAGATCAGATCCAATTTGTAATGCTTGGTAAAGGTATGTACAGAAAACCAAGTTGCAGCCTCCAGGAAAGAGGCGTAATTGACACCTTTAAAGAAGGCTGCTGAAGAGGAAGCTGCTCTGGTGGATTTGACCTTGACAGGTGAAGTCAGTTATCTTCCATGAGAAGGATAGCAAAAGGGTATAGCCTTAGAAATCCAAGAGGCAATTGTGTGTTTAGATACTGCCCTGCCAAGTGCGCTGGGATGGAAGGAGACAAAAAGCTGGACAGACTGTCTGACAAGTTTTGTCTTGTCTAAGTAGAATCTCAGTTGCCTATGAACATCCAGGAAATGGCAAAGCCCTTTCCGAGGACTTCTGTGGATGAGGGTAAAAGACAGGGAGATTAATGGTCTGGTTTAACAAAATTTCATTAACTACCTTTGGCATGAAGGAAGGGTTAGTTCTGAGGCAAACCCTATCTCTATGAAAAATAAGACAGGGAGGAGAAGCCATAAGGACTTGGATCTCTGAGACCCTCCTGGCAGAAGTAAGGGCCAGTAGCAAAACTGTTTTCCATGTACAGAATTTAAGGGAGGTCAACTGGGCTGGCTCAAAGGGGGTCAATGTGAGCTTTCCAGCTCAAAGTTAAGGTCCCAAGGAGGAGGAATAGGCTTACAAGGGGGTCTTATGTGAAGGACACATTTCAAAAACAGTTTGACTTCCAACCTGGATGCTAGAGGTGGAGTCAAGTGAAGGCAAACAGAAATAGCAGAGAGGTGTACTTTTACTGATGAATAGGTCAGTCCTGAATGTAGTAACTCACACAGGTAGGAAAGGACCAGTGGAACAGAAACTAGTAATGCGTCCTGTTTTCTCTTGAGGCACCAAGGGAGAATCTTTTCCACTTGTAATTTCTCCTAGTACTAGGTTTCCTGGCCTCCTTCAGGACACTGAGTATGTCCTCTGAGTATAGGTGCCTAAAAGGGATCAGAACCCTATCACCCACGGCGTCTGTTTGAGATTGAATAGGTGGGGGTGAATGAGGTATCCCCTGTCTTGTGTGCGTAGGTCAAAGCGGTGTGGTAACCCTGGGCTAACAGGTAGAGTAGAGGAAACCAATGCTGTCTTGGCAAAAACAGAGTCACCAGCAGGATTTCTGGTTTGTCCTTCTGTATTTTTAGGAGGACTTTGTGAATCAGAGGAAAAGGAGGGAAGGCATAGAGGAAAAATTCCATTCCATGAAATGGAGAAGGTGCCCACCCTCCATGCTTGTGGGTGTGAGAGCCTTGTGCAGAAGAGGGGCATCTGCTTGTTCTGGGGGGAGGCAAACAGATGTGCATGAGGAATACTACACCTATGAATTAGATCCTGAAAAACATCCTTGTGAAGCATCCATTTGTGGGAGAGTGTCAAGCTTCTGCTGAGGGTGTCTGCCATCCAATTTTCTTCTGATGGGATGTAAACTGCCTGCAAGTGGATTTGAAGTGCTGTTGCCAGGGACCAAATGTGTATAGCTGGACAACAAAGGGGGTATGACTTTTTTTCTCCTTGCTTGTTTATGTACCACAGGACAGTCATGTTGTCGGTGATGACCTTTAGGGTGTCTAGCAGAAGGATGTCTTGGAAGGCCTGCATAGCCAAGGGTAGGACCTTTATCTCTTTTAGGTTGCTGTGGTCCTTCCATTCTTGAATCGTTCACTCCCCCTGTACTTTGTGCTGATTGTTGGTGTGGTGAAGGACGGCTCCCCAACCTAAACTTGATGCGTCTGTGAATAGATGCTGTTCTGGTAGGGGAATCTGCAAGGGTACCCCCTAAATGAGGGTAATGGTGGCAATCCACAAGGAGAGTTCCCTTTTTAAACAGGGAAGAAGAGGAAAGTACAGTTGTGTACACTTACCATAAATGTAGATGTTCGAGCGTATTCACTGTTGCAGTCATAACATTTGGGTTATCCCTGCCAGGGAAGCCCTCGGCCAGCCCGAATACCAGAGGCTTAGTATTTCTGTGTCGGTTGCTGTCACTTCAGGACTGACATCAGATCATCAGTAGTATAAAGTAAGGCAGCCGACACCATTACATCAGTTTTTCTTGGCCTAACCTGCCATGAGCCCCTAAGTAGGAGCAAGGTTCTGGTAGAAGAACCCCACCAGTAGAAAGTAAATACCAATATGTCCCTTGTAAGGAAAGAGAAGAAAAGGGGGATGGAGGGAGGGAAACCAGGACTGCAACAGTGAATACACTTGAACATCTATTATGGTAAGTGTACACAACTGTACTATGTTCTTCATGTTTCATTGTTGCAGTCATCACATTTGGGTTGATTCACAAAGCTGAGGAAAGGGTGGAGGCAGTCAAGGAAACTAGGGGCTGGCTAGGATGCACTGCAAAACTGCAGAAGCAAACCCTGCCCTGGATTTGGAGAAGAGAGGCAGGTGGTAATGTTTGGTAAAAGTGTGAACAGATGTCCCGGTGGCAGCCTCCAAGATGTCCCAGGTGGGGACTCCTCTGACGAAAGCTGCAGAGTTGGAGGCTGCTCTGGTGGAGTGAGTATTGACTCCCTTGGGGGAGGCTTTCTATGTTGTTTGTAGCAGAAACTTATGCAGTATGCTATCTATTTGGAAATGGTTTGTTTGGTGATGGCTTTGCCTTCTGCCCCTGTAGCAAAGCTAGCCAGCAATTGATCAGACTTTCTGAAGGATTTAGTCCTGTCTAGATAGAATTTGAGCCGTCTGTGCACATCGAGAAAGTGCAGGATCCTTTCCCCCTTGTTCTGGGGATTAGGAAAAAAGGTGGGCAAATCAATGGATTGGTTGAGAGTCACACTGGACACCTCCTTGGGCATGAAGGATGGGTTAATTCTGAGGGATACCCTATCAGCATAGAAGATGATAAAGGGTTCCACAGGCATGAGTGCTTGCAGCTCAGAGACTCTTCTGGCTGAAGTGATGGCCAGAAGGAAAGCTGTCTTCCAGGTGAGAAATTTTAGATCTGCAGAAGAAGCTGGTTTGAAAGGGGGCAGGGTAAGTTTTTCGAACATAAAGTTAAGGTCCCAAGCTGGGGTTTGTGCTCTTCTGGGTGGCCTCAAGTTGATAGCCCCCCTTAGGAACTGTTTCATTAAAGGGTGTGAGAAAAGGGGCTGGTCAGTGGGGATATGAGCAAAGATAGCAGAGGCATGAATTTTTATAGAAGAGAAAGAGAGGCCACTGTGTAGTAGGTCAGCTGAGTAATCCAGGATGAGAGGGAGGAAGGGAGAGGGCTGTGCCGTATTGGCTCCCTTAACCTGAATCTAGGTGCAGAACCTTTTCCATTTGTCAGCATAAGACTTTCCAATGTTAGGGCATCTGGCCTCACGTATAACATCTAGAACCTGTTTACTGAGGTTGGCAGATTGATCAGGGGTTAGGGAATAAGCCAAGCTGCCAAACTGAGTGTCTGCAATTGGGGATGCATGAATTCCCCTTCCCTCTGGGTCTGGAGGTTTGGAGTCTGAGGAAGATGCTATGGTGGCAGTTAGGACAGGCTGCACAGCAAGGGGTACCAGAGCTGACAAGGCCAGTCTGGAGCTATAAGAACTGTCCTTGGTTTTTCCTCCTTTATTTTTAACAGTACTCTTGGGATGAGCAGTAATGGAGGAAAGGCATAGACTGATAGACTGACCCAGGGGAAGGGCAGGGCATCCACTTTCCAAGACATGCAGTGATGCTCCCTGGTGCAGAATTTGTTGAGATGATAGTTGGTGTAGGAGGCAAACAGGTCAACCTTCCGACTGCCCCATTTCTGAGTTATTAGGGTGAAGGTTCTTCTGGTGAGCTGCCACTTGTATGGGTCCAAAAGATTTCTGCTTAATTGGTCTGTCAGAGAGTTGAGAGTACTTGATAGGAATTGTGCTAACAGGTGCAGTTGCATGGCCGAGGCTGTGTGCCAAAAGGTCATGGCCAGCCTGCATGGAGGGTAGGAGTGAGTCCCTCCCTGCTTGTTGATATACCACATCACAGTGTTGTTGTCTGTTTTGATCAGGAGAGCCCCCCCAAGCATAGTGTGATGCATCTGTGGTAAGGGTCTGTGTGGCGGGGGGTGGTGAGAAAGGTAGTCCCTTGTTGTGGGAGCATGCTGTTGCCCACCAAAGAAAATCTTTTCTGAGGAAAGGAATTATAGGTATAAGTGTCTCCAGGTCTTGAGAGTGTTGACACCAAAGGCTTTTTAGGTACCAGCGAAGTTTCCTCATATGCAATCTGGCATAAGGAATGAGTAGTATGCAAGATGCCATGAACCCCAGAGCTTGCAGGATCTTCCTTGTAGATAACTGGGGTTTGGTGGCTAGTGGACAGAAGTAGGTTGTCAGGAAAATTTGCTTTTCTAGTGTAAGGAATGCCATCTGGGATGCTGTGTCTAGGCTTGCTCCCAGGAATATAATCCTTTGGGTGGGCACCTGTTTGGATTTCTTTTCATTGATTTTGTACCCTAGGGAGGTTAGCAGGGACTTTACAAAGGCCAGGTGCTTGAGCAGCTTTTCCTGACTGCCTGTCTGAATTAGGCAGTCATCATAGTATGGGTAAATATGGATATTCCTTTGTCTGCAAAAGACAATGGCTGGAGCCAAACATTTTGTGAAAACTCTGGGAGCAGTAGATAAGTCAAAGGAAAGTGCAGAGAACTGAAATTGCTGAGATCCTGCCCTGAAGCAGAGATATTTCCTGCATGATTCCCTGATATGAATATGGAGGTAGGCCTCTTTTAGATCTAGGGTGGCTAGCGAAGCATCCTTGGAGAGCATGGGTAGCAGCTGCTGGAGGGTGAGCATTTTGAATTTTGGGAACATCAAGGACGTGTTTAGAATGGATAGATCAAGGGTAGGGCATCAGGTGCCCTATTTTCTGGGCACCAGATAAAGTCTGGAGTAAAAATCTTGGCCTATCTGTTCTGCAGGAACGTGCTCTACTACCCTCATAGAAAGCAGGGAAAGGATCTGCTTTTGAGCCTCTGCCCACTGTTTTGGAGGTAGATCTGGGAATACTTCTGTGGTTGTTAGGATGTGGAAAGAAAATTTGTATCCCTGGGACACTATTTTGAGAACCCAGTGGTTGTTGGTAATGGTGGCCCAGGTGCTTGTGTGAAAGAAATGTTTTCCTCCTAGGGGTAAGTGAAGGTGGGCAGAGGGAGGGGGTGGGAGGAGGTGAGTCATTGTGAGTTTTTGCCACATGGGAGTGGTTTACACCTCTCTGGTTTTGAAGTGGAGGTAGTCCACTGCTTAGATCTCTGCATTCCCTTTGGCTGCTGTCTGGGGGGGTCTGGTTCCCCGGGGCCGGGCTGGATTGGCTTAGTGGGAGCAGAAAAGGACCAGTTCTTGGTGGGGCAATGCGTGCTGAACTTGGGTGGCTGGACCTGTAAGAACTCCTCAACTGTTTGCATAGATTTTGATTTTTCTTCCATTTTTTTAAGACCTCTTCTGCCTTAGTGCCAAATAAGTTGTCTTTGTGCAAGGGGGTATCCAACAATTTAGATTTGACATGGTTTGGCAAGGGCTGTTCCTTAAGCCATGCATGCTTTCTAATGACAGATCTGGTGATTGCTGCCCTGCAAGAAGCTTCTAGGGTTTCAAAACCACAGTGCAAGGTGTGTTTAGTTACTTGACTTGCAGAATGCATTAACTATTGTAACTCTTTAGATTCTGCACAAGCAGGAAAGGAAGACATTTTTTGTTTGAAAAGTTCCAGGGTATGTTGCTGAAACTTTAGCATATGGAACTGACAATTTAGTGCCCTGACAGCAAGAGTAGCTGAGGTGTATACTTTTTTAACCCATCTGTCTCATGCTCGGGAATCCCTATCTGAGGGGGTGGGATTCTTAACAGAGGTTGCTTTAATCCCTTTAGGCCCTTGGAAAATTACCTCAAGGTCAGCAGTATGATTTTTAAAAAGAAATTTGTGTGAGTCAGGGACTCTGTAGTACCTGTCTGGTTTTCTGGGCACAGGAGGGAGGGTGTCAGGAATCAAGCTGGATTCCAGGAAAACATCCTCTGCAACATCCAGGACTGGGGGGATGGCCAAGGGTCTGTGCTGTGAAAGATCTAAGAATTCCCTAAGTCTCTTTTTAGACTGAGGGTAGTCCTGACTCTTCCATTGGAAATGCTCCAATCCTCTGGTTGAGAGGCTGAAGGGATGGAATCCTCTGCATCAGAACCCTCATAAGGAGAGAGGGGTTGCATGTCTTCATATTCAGAGACATCAGAGTCATCTTATTCTTGTTCAGACAAAACTACACTTCCCTGATTAGCGTGATAAGGTCTTCTGCCATTTTAAGCATTTGAGACTGAGGCAAGGAAGCAGGTGCCTGCGATTGGGTTGTTGGTTTCTTGGGTGTGGTTCATACCCTGGACCTAAGAAACTCGGTCATTTTCGAAAGAACAGTAGTCACGAGAGAAGATATCGGTTTGGGTCAAGAATCGGTAGTGCGAAGGACCTCCTTGAAAGCCAGTGCCTGCTCAGCAGCTTCGGACCCATCCAAGGTAGAGACAAAGTACAGTTGTGTACACTTACCATAAATGTAGATGTTCAAGTGTGTTCACTGTTGCAGTCATCATACTTGGATTATCTGCCTGCAGGTAGCCCTCAGTTGGCCCAAAAACCAGAGACTTAGTATTTATGCATCAGTTGCTGTCACTCCAGGACTGACATCAGGTAGTCAAGAGTATAATAACAGGCATCCGACACCATTATATCAGTTTTTCTTGCCCCAAATGTCAGGAGCCCCCCAAATAGGGAGCTAAGTTATGGTGGAAAAAACACCACCAGTAAAAAGTAAATACCAATAGCCCTGAAACAGTTGATTAATAGAGATAGTGAAGGAGAGCGAGAGAGAGACAGACAAGGGGCTGGAGGATGGGAAACCAGGACTGCAACAGTGAATACACTCAAACATCTACATTTATGGTAAGTGTACACAACTGTACTATGTTCTTCGTGTGTCACTGTTGCAGTCATCATACTTGGGTAGAATCCCAAAGCTGAAGAAAGGGTGTAGGCAGTGAAGAAGAAGTGGGGCTGTCAAGTATGCCCTGCAGGACTGCTGTTGCAAAACTCATCCTGGATTTGGAAAAGATAGGGAGCTGGCAATGCTTGGTGAACAGAACTCCAGGTAGGTAGCAGCTTCCAAAATGTCCCTGGTAGGGACTCCCCTGAGGAATGCTGCAGAGGTAGAATTTGCCCTGGTGGAGTGCGTTCTGACCCCCTGAAGGGTTGGTTTCCCATGGTGTTTGTAACAGAAATGGAAACAGTGTGCTATCCATTTGGAAACTGTTTGATTTGATATGGCCTTGCCCTCTGCCCCTGGTGCAAAACTAACTAGTAACTGGTCAGATTTCCTGAAGGGCTTTGTCTTATCAAGGTAGAATCTGAGCTGTCTGTGCATGTCCAAAGAGTGCAGGATCCTTTCCCCTTTATTTTGAGGATTAGGGAAGAAGGTTGGCAAATGGACAGATTGGTTGAGAGCTACACTGGCCACCACTTTAGGCATAAAAGTAGGGTTAGTCCTGAGGGAGACCCTGTCTGTATGAAAAATAATAAAGGGTTCCATAGCCATAAGTGCTTGTAGCTCAGACACTCTTCTTGCTGAGGTGATGGCCAGAACCAAGGCTGTTTTCCAAGATAGGAATTTTAACTCTGCTGACACTGCAGGCTCAAAGTGGGGTAGTGTGAGCTTTTCCAGTACAAAGTTATGGTCCCAAGCAGGGGTGGGGGCTCTCTTTGGTGGCCTTAAGTTGTTTTCCCCTCTCAGGAGCTGTTTGATGAGAGGGTGGGAGAAGAGAGGTGGCTCAGTGTTATAATGAGCCGAGATGGCAGAGGCATGGATCTCAATGGAAGAGAAGAATAGGCCTTTGTGAAGTAGATCTGCTAGGTAATCCAGGATTAGAGGTAAGGAGGGCAGTGCTGTGTCCACTCCTTTAGATTGAATCCAGGAACAACACCTTTTCCACTTATCAGCATAGGATTTCCTGGGTCTTCTGGCTTCAAGAATGACATCCAGCACCTGCTTGGTTAGGCTGGTCTCTGGGTGAGAATTCAAGAGATAAGCCAGGCTGCAAGGCTCAGGGTTTGCAGATGTGGATGCAAGGTCTGTCCCTCCTGCTGAGTAAGGAGGGTTGGGATCTGGGATCGGTGCCATGGTGGCATCGGTGACATGCTGTGCAGTATACCAGTGCTGGCATGGCCAGTCTGGGGCAATCAGGATTGCCCTTGGTCTATCCTGTCTTATCTTGAGCAATAGTCTTGTAAGATGAGGCAGATGGGGAAATGCATAGATTGAGTGGGTTACCCATTGGATGGATAGAGCATCAACTTTCCAGGCCCTGCAGTGAGGTGTCCTGGTGCAAAATTTGCTGAGCTGGTGATTGTAGGGGGAGGCAAAAAGGTCCACCTCTGGGGTCCTCCATTTCTGGGTTAGAACGCTGAAAGTGCTGGGGTTTAATTGCCACTCGTGTGGGTCTAGGACATTTCTGCTTAAGTCATCTGCCAGAGAGTTTTGTTTGCCTGGCAGGAATTGAGCTTGCTGATGGATATGCATGTCCAAGGCCATGTTTCACAGGGTCATGGCTAGCCTGCAAAGTTAGTAAGAGTGGGTTCCCCCCTGCTTGTTGATGTACCAAATAACTATGGTGTTGTCTGTTTTTATTACCAGGGGTCCTGGTGAGAGTAGGGATTTGAAAGCTGTAAGAGCATGCTGAAAAGCTAACATCTCTTTTTGGTTGATGTGCAGATGAATTTGACATGGGCTCCAGTAGCCCTGAATGCACTTGTCCAGATGTGCCCCCCAGGCATAGTCCAAAGCATCTGTGGTTAGGGTCTGGGCTGCATGGGGTTGTGTAAAGGGAAGTCCCTTGTTGTGATTGCATGCTGCAGCCCACCAAAGAAACTCTGTCCTTAGACAATGTGTGATAGGTATGATGGTTTCCAGGTCCTGAGAATGTTGGCACCAAAGGCTTTTTAAGTACCATTGAAGTTTCCTCATATGCAGTCTGGCATATGGAATTAGTAGACTGCAAGAGGCCATAAACCCTACAGCCTGCAGGTTTTTCCTTGCAGATATCTGGGGTCTGGTGGCTATTTGAGCAAAGTAGCCTGTTATATAGGCTTGTTTTTCTGGAGTAAGGAACGCCATCTGGGATGCTGTGTCCAAGCTTGCTCCCAGGAAAACAATCTTTTGACTGGGGACTAGTTTTGATTTTTTTCGTTGATAGTGTACCCCAGGGAGGTTAGAAGGTTCTTTACAAATGTCAGGTGCTACAACAGTTTTTTCTGACTGCCTGCCTGAATCAGGCAATCGTCCAAGTAAGGGTATATTTGAAACTTTCACTGTCTGCAATAGGCAATGGCTGGAGCCAGGCATTTTGTGAAGACTCTAGGAGCAGTGGATAAGCCAAAGGGAAGTGCAGAGAACTCATAATGCATAGATCCTGCCCTGAAATGTAGATATTTCCTGCATGAGTCCCTGATAGGGATGTGCAGATAGGCTTCTTTTAGGTCTAGGGTGGCTAACCAGGCATCCTTGGACAGCACAGGAAGAAGCTGCTGAAGGGTGAGCATTTTGAATTTTGGTACCACCAAGAAGGTGTTTAGAATGGAAAGATCTAGGATTGGGCACCAAGTGCCCCCTTTTCTGGGTACCAGAAAAAGTCTGGAATAAGGCCCTTGACCTATCTGTTCTGCAGGAATAGGCTGATTTGCCCTTATAGATAGCAGGGAATGAATTTGGTTTTGTGCCTCTGCCCACTGGATTGGAGGAAGGTCTGGGAATCCTTTTGGGGTTGGCAGTGTGTGGAAGTAACATTTGTACCCCTGGGATACAATGTTGAGGACCCATCGGTCTTTGGTGATGGAGGTCCAGTTTTTTGCATGGTGGGCAAGTTTTCCTCCAAGGGGCATGAACAATTGGGCAGAGGTGAGGAGTGGAGTTGAGAAGTCATTGTGAATTCTTTCCATAAGGGGGTGGCTTAGCATTCCCTGCTTTAGAAGTGGAGGTACTCCATTGCTTAGATCTCTGCATACCCTGAGGCTGTAATCTGGATGGTCTGTTTCCCCTTGCTTTAGTTTGTGATGGCCTTGGGAGGGCTGGAAAGGACCAATGTTTCGAGGGGCAATGCCTACTGAATCTTGGAGGTTGCACTTACAAGAAATCTTTGACTGTCTGCACAGACTTAGATTTTTCTTCCATCTTTTTTAGAATCTCTTCTGCTTTGGTGCCAAACAGATTGTCCTTATACAAATGAGCATCTAGTAATTTTGATTTAATGTGGTCTGGCAATGTCTGCTACTTAATCCAAGCATGCCTTCTCAATACAGAACCAGTGACTGCTGCCCTGCAAGATGCTTCTAGGGTCTCAAACCCACATTGCAAGGTATGCTTGCTGACTTGGCTGCCAGAATGCATAAGCTCCTGTAATTCTTTATTTTCTGCACAGTCTGTAAAGGTAGATAATTTTTGCTTAATAAGTTCCATAATATGTCGCTAGTATTTCAGCATGTGAAACTGGCAATTCAATGCTCTAATGGCGAGAGTTGCAGAGGTGTATACTTTTTTACCCCATCTGTCTAAAGCTTGGGAATCCCTGTCCAAAGGGGTGGGATTCTTAGCTGTAGTGGCTTTTATTCCTTTAGGCCCTTGGGAAATGACCTCTGGGTCAGCAGAAGGATTTTGAAAAGAAATTTGTGAGAGTCAGGGGCTCTGTAGCATCTGCCTGGTTTCCTTGGAGCAGGGGGTAAAGTATCAGGAGTTAGACTGGATTCCATAAAGACATCATCCACAACATCTAGAACTGCAAGGATAAATAAAGGTATATGTTGTGGCAGCTCAAAAAATTCTCTGAGTCTCTTTTTGGACTGAGGGTAATCCTGGCATTCCCAGTGGAAATGCTTTCTTAAAGTATGTAAGGTTTCACCAAAAGAAAAATCCTCTGGAGGGGAAGCTAAGGAAATGGATTCCTCTGCATCTGAATCCTCATAAGCAGATAAAGGCATGTATTCATATTCAGAAATCTCAGAATTGTTGGACTCCTGGTCAGTTAAAGCTGCTGGGGACAGGTCTTTTCTTCTCTTAGCAGAGGAAAGCTGGCTTCCCCTAATCAGCATGATCAGGTCTTCTGCCATTTTATAAATTTGAAATTGTGGCAAGGAAGCAGGTACCTGAGTTTTGGTCATTGTTTTTTTAGGCGTAGCTCGTACTCTTGGCCTTAGAAACTCGGTAGTTTTAGATAGAACTGAAGATGCGAAAGAAGTCGTCGGTTTGTGTCGAATATTGGTAATGAAAAGAACTTCCTCAGAAGCTAGTGCCTGCACAGCAGCTCCGGACCCATCCAAGGTAGAGACATCCACAGGATCTGTAGTCAAAGAAGAGTCTCGCGGCATACCGGACTCCAAATGGGTCCCGGTAGTGGCCTGCGAATCCAATGAAGCAGGCATCGAAGGCTGCGAAAGCATGTCACTGAGTACCAGTGAACCGGCGACTAGCTTAACGGAAGTGTCATCACCAGTTTTGGACCTGAGCAGTCTGTCTCTATCTTTATCCTTACGTTTTTTTGGAAGATCGGTAGTCGGATGGCTTATTGAAGCCATTTCGGAATACGGAGATTGAGAGTGAAAGTATTTAGCAACAAAAAGAACCCAATGACAAAGAGTTCAGGTGTTGAACAAAGCACAAAACTGACAGCGAAGTACGTCGTGGCCTGGGCCTAAACAGGTGATGCAGTAAGAATAGAAATCTCTGTGTAGTATTTGCTTTCCACAGGCAAGACAATTGGTAACTTTTTCTGACATCGGTTAGAGCAAGAAAAAAGGTTCCCCAATGGGGTACTTAGCTTTAGAAGACTTCAGGATGATTCAATTTGGAAACAAAAACTCAGGTAGCGGCTGACCAGCACTCATGCGAACTGTTTCTGCTTCGGGCTCCTCGGCAAGAAAAACTAATGTAATGGCATCGGATGCCTGTTTTTATACCCCTGATGACCTGACATCAGTCCTGGTGCGACAGCAACCGAAGCAGAAATACTAATTCTCTGGTATTCGGGCCGATTGAGGGCTACCTGCAGGCAGATAACCCAAGTGTGATGACCGCAACAGTGAAACATGAAGAACATCTGCAGGATCCTTTGTCGAAGAAGAGTTTTGTGGCATACCAGAGTCCAAAAGGGTCTCGGTAGCGGCCTGCGAATCCACAGAAGCGGGCATCAGGGGCTGCAAAAGTGACTCACTGAGAACTGGAAAACTGACGACTAGCTTAATGGGAGCATCATCGGTAGGTTTGGACCTGTGCGTTCTGTCTCTGTCTTTATCTTTACATTTTTTCAGAAAATCTGCTGTTGGGTGGCTTACCGAAGTCATATCGGAGTTCGAGGACTGTAAGCGAAAATATCTAGCTACAATAAGGGCACGACGACAGATAGTTCTGGTGTTGAACAAAGCACAGAAGTGACAATGGGGGACACCGTGGTCTGGGCCTAAACAAGTGATGCAATAAGAATGAAAGTCTCTGTGTGGTATTTGCTTTCCACAGGTGAGGCAATTGTTAACTTTTTCTGACATCGGTTAGTGCAAGAAAAAGGGATTTCCAATGGGGTACTTAGCTTTAGAAGACTTCAACTTCAGTTTGGTAGATGAAACTCAGGTAGCGGCCAACTGGCACTCATGCAAACTGCTTATGCTTCAGGCTCGAGGGCAAGAAAGACTGATGTAATGGTGTCGGCTGCCTTACTTTATACTTCTGATGACCTGATGTCAGTCCTGAAGCAACAGCAACCGATGCAGAAATACTAAGCCTCTGGTATTTGGGCCAGCTGAGAGCTACCCTGGCAGGGATAACCCAAATGTGATGACTGCAACAGTGAAACACAAAGAACATGCTTTGTTTCCAAGGAATGAGAGTGTTGGCTCCAAGAGTTTTTCAAGACCCACTGAAACTTCCTCATGTGCATCCTGGTGAGAGATATCATGGGAATCAAGGAGGCCATGTACTCTATTATCCTGAGAAATTCCCTGGCTGAGATGGTAGTTAGAGGTAGCAGGGAGTGAAAGAACAGAGAAAGAAGTTCCACTTTCTGGATAGGGGCAAAGACTGGCATGAAGTCTGCCCATATCCTGCACCCCAGGAAGACCAGGTCTTGGGTAGGAGTCATTTGAAACTTTAGGTAATTCACTGTGTAGCCTAGACTTTGCAGAAAGTTGCAAACTATGTCCAGGTGTTTGGACAGGGTTAGTGGATCCTGGAGCAGAATAATAAGGTCACCCAAGTATGGATACATTTGTATGCCCTGCAGTCTGCAGTGAGCAATGGCTGGGGCTAGGCACTTTGTGAATAATCTTGGCACTGTGGAGAGGCCAAAGGGTAAGGCAGGGAACTGAAAATGTGATGAACCCACAGAGAAACATAAATATTTCTGTAAGGTGGGTAGATGGAGATATGTAGGTAAGCATCCTTTAGATCTAGTGAGGGCTTAAATGCTTGCTGAGGTATGAGGGGAAGGAGGTGCTGTAATGTGAGAATTTTGGAAGTAGGCACTCTGAGGAAGAGATTGAGGTGGGATAATTTGAGGATGGGTCTCCAATGGCCATCATTTCTTGGAACCAAAAACATCCTTGAATAAAATCCCTTGGCTAACTGATCCTCTGGTACTTTTTCTATAGTCTCCTGAGATAGAAATTGGCTCTGGATAGAGGGAAATAGTGGCATCTGATTGTGAGGGGGTTGGGGTATACTATGGAAGGGTGGAGTAGCCCAACAAGTCATAAAGTACCCCCTCTGGATGATGGGAAGCACCCACTTGTCTGAGGTGATTTTCTGCCAGGAGGGTAGGGAGAGGATAAGACGTTGGGATGGGGGGGGGGGGTTGGAACTGCTTAAGAGATGAGAGTCCCAGTGGAGGAGCTCTGTCTTGGTCTGACTGCCTCTGAAAAAGGATGGGGGGGGTGGAGGTGGTATAAAACCTGGGAGCAATTTGTTTTCTAGTATGCCTCCGCCTCTTAGAATGAGAAGTAGTGGGATGAGAGGACTGTCTCTTGACAAAGCTGGGTCTTTGGGGGTAATTTTTATGAAATCTGGGGACCATGAGACTAGTAAAAGTTTTAAGTTTTGTAAGTTTTTACCTTTTTCCTGTAGAGACTTTAGTAACTCTGCAAAGGCTGCTGCAAAAAGGGCTTTGTTGTTCAAGGGTGCATCCAACAACTTAGCTTGGACATCCAAAGGCAAAGGATGAAGTCTCAACAATGAAAATCTCCTTAACACAGAGCCAGAAGCAGCACACATAGAAGAAGCTTCTACAGCATTGTAGCTGCACTTAATAGAATATCTGGCCACTTGAGAGACCGTGCACAGGATACTTAACTGTGCCTTAACTGGAGATTCTGGGACTTCTGACAGAAGAGCAGAGGCCTTGATCAGTGAATCTAAGGCAAACTTGGCCATATGGGTCTGATAATTAATAGCTTTAATTGCCAAGGTGGAGGAAGTATATACCTTCTTCCCTAACCTCTCCATAAATTTGCTATCTTTATTAGTTGGAAACAGGGAAGAGGAGGGTAGTTGCCTAGAAGACTTATCAGGTGACAGTGCAATGACTGCAGGGTCTGCAGGAGGGTTTTTGAAGAGGTACTACTCTTCAGCAGACACCTTGTAGAATCTGTCTGGTCTCTTAAAAGCAGGAGGCTGTGATTCTGGGCTTTGTGAGGCAGCAGATACAGCATCCTGGAAAGCTAGTAGTAAACAAGGAACTACAGATGGTGAAGGCTGTTCCAACTGCAATAGTTCGAAGTACCTCTTCTTGGTGTCAGAAACATCTGACAGTTCCCATTTAAAATACTGTCTGAGCAGAGAAATGGTATCTCCAAAGGAGAAAGCTTCTCCAGTGGAGTCAGGAGTAAGGGATTCATCTTCTTCAGGAGTAACAAAATCTTTGGGAGAGTCTAACTGGGAACAGTAAGTTAAGGACTCATCTGAGGAGGAAGACTCCTCCTCAGATAGTACCTGAGGAGCAATTGGTAGGTCTGGTGGGGGGATCTGGGTTTGAAGAGCCTGAAATGCCTTAAACAGAGTTTGGGTGAAGGTCTCCCAGAATGGAGTAGGATCTTTAGTAGTGTGTTTCTCCTTTTGCTTCCTTTTTAAATGAGTGGAAGGAGCAGAAGTGGGCCTAGGAGCCATTGTAATAGTGGATGGGAAGTCTGTAGTAATAGCAACAGTGCCCTCTGAAGCCTGGAGCTGTGGTTCCCCCTCACCATCAGGTTCTGATGATTGAAAAACCTCAGGGGACATACTCTTGAGTATCCACAGCACCAGCTTCTACTTCAGTTCCCAGCTGCTGTGCAATACCCAACGTCCAGTGTGATCCTGGAGTGATTGTCACCTCAAGGACCTCACCTGACAACTGAGGCACAGCTAGGGTGTCAGGCCTAAGTTTCTTGGCCTTCCTCCTAGGAGGCTCTTTGAAGGGGCCTGCTCCACTTTCCAAACCAGATGCCAAACGTCTGAAGCACTGATTTTCTAAATACAGTTTTAAAGCTACCAGGTGGCTTCTAAGGGTTTTTGGAACAAAGGACTGGCAAATGGTACAGCCTTTGTAATCATACACCTCCGCTAGACAGAATAAAAATTGTTCATGTGTGTCTTTATAAGGGATTTGCCTACCACAAGCACACCTTCCCTTAGTACAAGACATGTATGTCTGAAACAACAGCAAGGAAACGAGAAAAAAATTCCACAAGGGAACTTATCTTAGTGTGGACAGATGGTAAAAGATGAAGAAATCAAAAGGCCGATGTCGACCAAATGCCGGACTACAGAACTGGTGAGTGGATGTCTGAATCTCACTGCGGCAGAAAAGTTCTGAACTTTGGTATACTGGCCAAATGTCTGGTGCTGCAGGCAGCAACTCCCTAAGGTTATGAATACTGCAACATGAGAATAGAAGGACATCAACAGATTATATGTATACATCTGATTAGATGGGTCTATATTACATTATCGAATGATAATATCATTGAAAACGTAATGCCCGACCCGTAAATATCGAACGCTTATACTATCAAACACTGAAAAGGACGAAAAAAAATGTTGAACTGCAATAGTTGGCCCACTTCACAACCCGAACCTCAGTCTAATTATTTATTCATGAAAGTAAAAAAAAAAAACGTCAGTCTAACAGCAACTGCATGCTCACAACTTACTGTGCTACCAGTTACAGAGTGAAATAATAATCCTGGAACTAAACATTGCAAATGCTTAATTCAACATTTGTCCTGAGAAATTATAATACTGGAACTAAAGTGAGCAAATGCTTTACTCAGCATTTCTATTCCTTTTCACTTGTACACTATCAACGGAAAATCAAACTATGTCATAACAGACATACAGTTTAAGCCTTTTGCACTGTCACTATTTACATTATCACAGGTCTGCATTAATAATTTAGGCTATTATTGCCAAAATTGTCAAACACAAAGTAGTAGTAATATAGAAAAATATCCTAAATAGATAGATGCAACACATCACAGAAGTATGTATAGCTAAAGCAAACTACACTTTTAACAGCTTCGCTACAGCAGTTAAAAAATCGACGCATGAATACTCTGTCATATTGTCAAACACTGCTTGCATATGGGAATACCTTTCCATAGTTTTCCACTTCTTAGGAGATGGAGGATACCCTGCCTTTAACCACATCCTCACCTCATTCACTCTGTTTTGCTCCCGTAGTAACACATCTAGAACAGCAGGTATATCGCATATGCGTTTGCCTAGTAAGCACCTCAATCACCTGTGCCATCCCTCTAAGTAATTCTGTGTGCGAGGTAAACCTAACTCATTTAATGCTGACACATTCCAAAATGAGATGGGAAACATAGGAGGAAACCTACTAGGACCTGAATTTCTCATGTACTGCTTATTTGGTCGACCTACAACGTAGGTTTCTGAGAAGTATGTCAACAGTTCTTTACCTTCCACAGTAAATGTTTCAGACAGTGTGTTAAAAGCAGGAAGAACTTCATTTTCAGATAGAAAAGATCAGTGCAATCAAGTTTTTAACTTCTAGTTGAAAAGTGGAGGAGTGTCCATAATTTGATGCTAAACCTAGTGCTTGAACTTTCCTCCATACACTTTTATTTATTTATTTATTTATTTATTTCCAGCTTGATTACCGGGGAAGACCACTAGGTCAACATGGCCCGTTTTCAGTGGAGGCCCGGGGAGAAAAGCTCCGAGAATGCATTAAAAAGAACAGTTTACATACAGGATTTAAAGAAATACAAGCTAGGTCTGGGAATGCATTTGCAGTTTACAAATATTATAACAAAAGGTACCTTTAGTACCAGAAACAATTCTGTAGAACTCTATATTTACAATATTCACAAGTTTTGTTGAGCAAAAATAGCTGTAGGAGTAGGAGAAGTAAGGAGAGGAATAAAGCAGCAGGAGAGTGCGGGGAGATTTGATAGAGATGAAAGAGTATGTCTGGGGGAGGTATATAGGGATTATGTGCCAGTAGTGGGAAACTCTTAAGGCTTGAAGTGATCGATACTTAAGTAAGGAGGGGTTATGTGCTGAAAGGGGGATACTCTTAAGGCTTAAGGTAATCAGAGCTCTTTGCAAAGTGGAACAAACAACCTTTACCAGTTACATTAGCAAAGTTATGCTTCACACTCTTGATGGATGCTAGCTCAAAGTCTGTCATAATGAATTGTACTGTTGGCTCATAGTTTACTAAAGGTAGCAAAAAAATAAGCACTCCCATAAATAGTTGTAAACCTTAAAAGACATCCTGGACATCAAGCAGTACACTAAAGGCACACTTTTACAGTTTCCACCACAGGATATTAAATCATGTATGGACTATAACTGCCTACAGAGTCGTCCCTTAGTTAGAAAAATGCCATCCATAAACCAGACAGTACTTTCACATAAATTCTGCAAGTTTTCTTTAGTGCTAAATACAATAACATGCACATTGTTATGTAAGTCTAACATTCTTTTTTGTATGAAGTGGCCTTCTTTATGTGACAACTGTGTACTATCTATCATACCTAAAGTACTCCCTGCAGACTTGTGTTTTGATACCTTTAGTTTCCTAACATGGTTTACTTGTAACATTGACCGTCTTGACGGCAAAGTTACTGTTGTCTCTACAGAAGTTGAGGCTACAACATCATCTACCAACAAAGCAGGTGTACTCCTGGACACCAAAGCAATTTCTTTAAGTGCATGACAGGCTCTGTACCTTTCAATTTCAGTAACATCTGAAGCATGATCATGTCCTACAGATTTTAGTAATACCTCACCATCCACTTCCTTTTCTGTTACTGCTCTACCCTTGCATTTAAACAATGATTTAAATGTGTAACAACAGTACTTTCTATGTTTTACTACTTTTTCTAGGTTATACAAGTACCCATCGATAGATAGCATAGCTTTATTCTTTTGAGACATAACTGTCTCGTACATATTACATAGAACACTGAGACAGGGTTGTGAGTTGCAATCCATAATCCAAATTAGATAGTGCTGTCACGCACAATACGTTTCTACATGCAGTGCTATTTAAATAAGCTGAGTACACATTTTTTAATTACAGAAAGTCAATATGCACAATTGCAAATTAGTAAACTATTATTTACGTTTACAATGGCATCTGTAAGTGTTATACATGTAAATTTACTTATTTGATGTTTTTTATGTATACACATTTAAATTACTCTGATGGCAGCTCGCCTGTATGTGAAACGTCATCATCCTCAAGTTGGCCAACTATTACTTGTTGAAAACTCCTAATTCGCTGTTTTTACTATTCGTTACAGTCAGCATTTGAAAATTAGGGGTCGGGAATTACATTTTCGATGATATTATCAATCGATAATGTAATATAGCCCCGATTACACACCTTTGACAAAAAATCCCAAGAATCCTTAAAAATATGTCTATATTCAGAAAGAATTCCTTTTGTGTGTGTATCCATGTATTTAGCTAGGGGGAGTGTTTTAGAGGCCTTGGCATCTGCAATAGGCCTTGACAGGGGGATCATTTTGGTTTTTATGTGTTTTGGGTATGCCAAAAATGGTGGGAGGTCTAGGATGCATAACCCTTAGGAAGTCCCTGTCCAAAGGCGTAATCTGTTCATTCAAAACAAGTTCTTCTAACATCATGTCAACTCTGTGATAAGGAATGTTCCTTTCATTGACAGAGACTTCTTCATAGGTGTAAATATATAGCAGTGCTAACATTTTGCTGATGTAATCATTTGCGTCCATAACCAACAGACCCTCACCCCTATCAGGTTTCATAATTCTAATATGCTTAGTATTACTGATTTTCTTCAACAACCTTCTCTGGTGGTAAGTTAGATTACTAAAACTGCAACCCTCATTGTTGCAATACAGGTGTTCTCTGATATCCTTTTCACACATTTTTTCAAAAATATTCAATAGGTTGCAGAGGTGGACTAAACGTACTAGGGCGCTTACAGACATTTGTCACACCCATACAGTTGTTGTCCAGAAATAGCATACCCAGATTATTTTTTTTAACAAATAACTTCAGCTGTATTAATGATTGCGCCACGCTGGCTTGTCTAGTGGATACAAAGGTAAGGTCCTTGTCAAAAAGATTGGCCCATTCTGAGGTAACTTCCACAGTACTGTAGTTATATATTTCCCCCACGGTATTTAGAACAATCTTGCATTTTGATGTCAAATTCAATGCCTGTAGTTGCCTCTCCCCCTCCCCTTCCCCCTGCCATTCCCTCTGTTCATCCCTCTCATGTGCTGGTTCATTTCGGGGTGGTAGTGGTTTTCCCCTTGAATCCCCTGTTGCCTCTTCCTCTGATTCATAAGTCTCTCTGACCTCCTCAGAGGCTGGGGTCCTAAAGGGGGGTCCCTTTCCAAATTATCTGCATCATACACTGCCCCATTACCCTTAACATTGTAACCATTATTTCTAAGGTCCAAGTAAGAACCCAGAACTCATGGTGGGAGTGGATATGCTTTCCCAGCCTCATAATCCTGCTTATCACGTAATAACTTTTTAGCTTTTTTTTTTCTTTTAACACATTACTTTTGTTCTCACTGTCACTGAAAACAGCCATATAATCCTTGGATTTAAACTGAAACAATAAATCACTTTGAAGTATGTTACCATTATGAAGAACAGGGTAAAAAAGAGGTTTGAGTCAAACCTCTATCGGAAACCCACTTATTCTAATTCCCTGCTCCATTTTAATAGTTACTATCCTGTGCATCAAAAGAAATCCTTAGTCAAAGGCCAATTGGTGAGAGTTGCCCATATGGTGAGTTGTGATATGTTTTATGAACAGAGCTTAGTATTGAAGGGAATGTTACTAAACAGGGGTTACCCTAGTGCTTTCTTGGATGGAATTTCTGAGGAGGTGGCTAGGAAGAGATGTGATGGGTATTTTTGCCCCATATTAAGAACTGATAAAGAGAGCTTGGACATCAACAATACAGCTAAAGATGGGTAGAAAGTTAATTTCCAGAAGACTTTGGTTTTACCCTATAATTTACATTTTGAAGGTATTAAGAACATAGTAAATCATAATTGGAATATTTTTAGGGTAGATGTAGATTATTTGAATAAAGCGAGTTGAAATCCATTGGTGGTGTATATGAAGGATCGTTGTTTAAGTCTATTATTGAAAGATCCTCGAATGAACCCCGGGCAGGACGTATGAGCAAATGTGATCAATGCAATCAATGTAGATTTATTATGGAAGGCACAGAAGTATTGGTACCTGGATGGGGAACAGTAAAAATAGGATAAAAGGTAAAAATATGACTTTGGTGTAGCTTGTCAAATGTCAACAATGTGAATGTTTTTACACAGGCAAAACTAAGAACAGATTTAAAACCAAAACATAACAATGTGACATACAAAAAGAGGATGATAGGAATGCCCTACGTGAACATATTAAGGGCAATCCATCTCACAGCTTTAAGTGCACATTGAAAAGGTCAGTATTGACTATGGGGGGGGGCATTAAAGTTGCTTTTAGAATATAAAGAAATTGATATGGCAGCTGAGGAGCAACACAGCCGAGCCCCCTGGTCTGAATGAGGCCAACTCCATTAGCAGTGTGTTAAAACTTAAAGCCAAACTGTTCTTTTCTTAAATAGAAAATAAATAATGTTATATGTTTTTTTGATGAATAGACAAAATGTATTTAAGGTTATCAACCTCTGATTAAAGTATTTATTTTTTTGTTAAAATGGTTTTATCATTAGATTTATTTATCATTTTTTATTTTTAAAGAGTCTCGTATTTTTTATTATGTAAAAGGCAAGGTTGTTTAAAGTGTTAAAGAATTTTCAGAGATGAGTGATTTAAGGATTTATTGAGAGGTGTGTTTTAAAGTCATGTGATGTTTCAGGAGGTTTTTAAACTGTATGCTAATTGAATATGGTTGTTCTGATGAAGTTGGTCATTGTTCTGATGAAAGCGCGCAACCTTTACAATAAAGACTTTGCTCAAGTGGTTACTGTTCGTTTTCTTTTCTTTTTTTTTTTTTTATGATATTTTTTTTTTACGATGAGTTAGAAAGTGATCTATGTACCTCTTTGATGCCACAGGAAAAAGCTTCAGGCAGGTTCAAAGTTTTAGGCAGCCAGGTATTAAATAATTGATTCATACTGTCTCCCTCTTCTTTTTCAGGAATCCCGTAAATCCTGATGTTATTCCTTCTAGATCTGTTCTTTAATTCTATTTTATCCAGCAATAAGTTGCTTTGTTTCAGAAGAAATTCAGTGTTATTCTCATTATAATGTAATCTTTCAACAAAATCAGACACTGCCTTTTCTATACGCGAGATTTGTTATGATTGTTGTTTAAGAGATTTACACAGCACTTCAACTTGTTTTTTTACATTCTCTTTAAAAATTGTCCATTTGGCTCTCTAATTGATCTATCTTTAAAGATAACTCACTGATGTTACTTAGTATAGCCTGTATGTCTTTTTTCATAGGACTGTCCTGTACACTGGGCTTAGAGTTGCTCATTCTGAGATAATTAGTTCTTTCCAGTTTTCTTGACAGGAAAAAGCAATTAAAAGAGTTTCAAACTTGTATTTTGTAGTAAATCTTTCTGCAGATGTTCAACTATAAATCCATCAAGTTTTAAAATGTTCTATTTGAGCTTTTTAGTAAAAATCCTGTCAGAGACGTTAAAATGAAACAGAGCTAAAAAAACAGTGCTGTTAACTGTTCATCGTCTTGGCTACACCTCCACTGTCACTTTTTCAAGGTACAGTTCAGTGAAGTCTCTTGATAGTTCATGACAAAGTGTAGTGCTCTGCACATATCCTTCAGGCAGTACTCAAAAGGTGTACTGTTTACAATCCCATGTAAAAGCAAACTCAACTTTGCTTTCCTCTGTTACTGAAATTCAGAAGAAAGCAGAGGCTAAGTCCAAAACTGCATGGTGCAACAACTGAAGGCAACTTCTCTACAATGTTCATGTCAGGAACAGTGGCTGCCAGTGGTGGTGCAACTATATTCAGTCCTCTGTAATCTAATGTTATCCTTTGTGATCCATCAGGCTTCTTCACTGGCCATGCTAGACTACTGAATGGACTTAGTTTAGTTATGCCGATTTGCAACAATTCTCAAACTGTTTTTGATTAGCCGACCTGCCCAGCAGGTATTCAGGACTGTTCATTCACAATCATCTTAGGCAATAGGTTATAAACCAGTTCCCACTTAACTTCACTGCGAATGACAGACTTGATTGTATTGGTTGAGCAGTGCCACTCCCCAAATTAGAAGGCTCCTGCTGCAGTCTCTAAAGCTTTCCCTTTCACTGCATCTATGCCTAAAGATCACGTTTATATTACCTGATCGAACATTTAGGTTAGCAAATACCTAAACGTTGATCTGGTAATATAGAAAAATTAAAACAGTGAATGGCCGACTTAATGTAGGGAATAAATTATCTCGGCCACAAAAAAAAATTTAAACCAAAATGAAGTGGGGGGCTTCTCCCCCCACCCCCCAACTAAATATACCAACTCTGAGATCATTCTACAGTGGGGAAAGGGGAAAAATCCACATAACAGGCAAGGGAATTCTTTCCCTGCATTAAATCAACCATTCGCAGTTTTTTGCTTTCGCTATTACCAGATCGACGTTTAGGTATTAGCTAACTTAAACTTTCGATCATGTAATAGGAACCCTAAAGATATGCTGTGGTATGAAGGCTTTCACAACTGTAATTCACACAGATATTCCATCCCCAAAGGTTATCCTAACATTATTTTCAATCCAGTAGTTTTTATACCTCCACACCAGTTTAATCCCTATGGTCTGCCCTTAGACTCCTCAGGAGTTTCCTGCAAAATTGTTTATTTTTGTCTCCTGTGTCTACTAATGCCAAGACATACTGTGATCTCTTATGCTAGTGAATGTAAGAGGTACATAAAAGCATCTGTCCCCAGGAATAATTTCTGCCTCATCATGCTCATAGCTACTGCACTTTGTACAGCGGTTGTTTTTACAGATCTTTTTCTTTTTGTTTCCTTTCTCCTCTTCTCATTTTGCTTTTTTTTTCTTTTTCTCATATGTGATTATTTCATCAGTGTCTTGTGCTGCTACTTTCCAATTTAAAATATCTACAAAATTCTGTTGTCTGCTTACTTTTTTACCCTATTTATTTACTGCATTTACCCTTTGTCTTCTATTAATTCTCCCAATTGAGTTACTATCTGTATCATACTCCAAACTTGCTGTTCAACAGTGCCTCCTATAGCTGACATTAACTTTCTCATCCACCACAAAGGTATATTTTCTGTGTTGCCAGCTGTCTGACTGCTGATATATAGTTTCAAGTGCCAACCTTTCCAATTCTGACAATAATTTATCCAGAATAAACTTCTCCATTATTTTTTCACAACAGGATAGAAAATGTATGGGTCTGTATGACTGTAGGTTTAACAAGTGCACTTCTCCATTCTTGAGGAATCTCCCATACTTAAATAACTTAATACATAACAGCTATAATATTACTGTAAGTTTACGGAGAAGTGTTCTCAGGTCATTATTACTAATTCTGTCTTCTCCCTGAGCTTTGTTTAATTCCAGTTTGAGGAGTTCTTTATCAATATAATCTAATTTAGTTTCAGTACCTGACATAACCTGGATGTTAGTAGGACAATTTATCTTTGTAGAGACAAACAGTTTTGCATAAAATTTTAATATATCTATAATCAGAGGTGGTTGAGAATAAATTTTAAAATCTATACACAGTTTACTAATTAATATGTCTTTACTTCTACTACATTTTATGTACGTATAAAATACTTTCCTATTATGCTGAATATCTTTATATATATTTTCATTTTTTCTATTGATCTCGTCTCATGCTATGTTTAATTTGTCTGTCCAGCTTGCATCAGTCTTCAAATTCATAGTTTGACCTCTTTTCCATTTGTTATATTTCCCTCTCATCTTAATTATATCTTGTTCTTTCAGAAATACATCCTCCTTACCTTGTGTGCCTAGATACTGAAGTTAAACATTTTTTTACATTCAAGCAATTTCCCTTTCAAAACTTACCATGATCCTTCTGTATTTTTCCACTGAACTCATCCCCTCCAGTTAGTTTTACACAGTGACTGTTTAGCTTCCATATAATCTGTAATTAACCTTCTGTGTGTTGGTTTACATTTCAGTTTGGTAGAATCACCTTGCTGTAATTTAACCTTTACAACTCCCATGCTTACTGCGCATCAGCACTGGTAAAACTTGACACAACAATGTCCAGTATGTTACATTCCCTGGTAGTTTTTTTTTAAACAATCTGAAACAATTGTTGTTCCTGAACATATAGTAATTTCCTTACTAATGTTGAATCAGTATTATTCCTGTCTCTTTCTGGTAAATTTAAATTCCAAGCCACTGCTGTTTTCCCCTCATATGTTTATACAAATAATGTATGAATTCCTCTATGCCATCAGGGCTTGATTTTGGTGGTTTTGACATTCCAACAACTGCTACCTGTTCCAGGGTTGCCTTCACTGTCACATTTACACAATCTATAGTATAGCAATAACCCGCACCTGGAAGTGGGTAATGCTGGATTTACCCACGGTTGGTGTGGTTTGGTCCCGAGGGTGAAGCCCGAGGGACCAAACAAAGCCAACAGTGGGTAAATACAGCATTACCCACACCCAGAAGTGGGTTATTGCTATTATACCATGACATTATTTAAGAAAAGAAACTATTACTTTTCTTAAATAATGGCATAGTATAATGCCTGTTTACTGCCCTTCCGCAGATGTCTGGCATCCGGCGGTTCTGATGTACTGCGCGCCTGCGCAGTACATCAGAGCTGTGGGCAAAAGCAATGGAGAAAGCAAGATCTCCGTTCCTTTTTTTTACTGTTTTCGCTATGTTAAATGGGTTTAACATAGCGAGACAGTTTTAAAATAAGCAACGAAGATGTCCGTTCTTATTTTAAAACTGTCTCGCTATGTTAAACCCATTTAACATAGCGCAATAAAAAGCAACGGAGATCTTGCTTTCTCCGTTGCTTTTTTTTTAAAACCTGTCTTGCTATGTTAAATGGGTTTAGCATAGCGAAACAGCTTTAAAATAAGCAACGGAGATCTCCATTGCTTATTTTAAAGCTGTCTCATATGTTAAACCCATTTAACATAGCGAGACAGTGTTTTATAAGAGTTATACTAATGGAAAAAAGTCCGGGCGACCGGACCTTTTTCCATTAGTATAACTCGATTTACAATGTGCACGCTGGCCAATCAGCTTGCACGTTTTGGGGGGGGGGTCATGGTATAATATTGGTTTTATCATCTAATATATAATAATCACAGGTCTCATATCAATATTAGTCCCTACCATAATACCTCCACTACAATTATATCTTGACAGATCCAGTTTCCAGCGTTTGTTCTTTAACCATGTTTCACAAACAATGACAACATCAGTCTTGTGGGAATGCAGAACATTTTTCTACAAAAAAATTTATTACTAATGCTTTTAGCATTAACAACCAGCACAGATGCCTCAGATGCTATATGTGAACTGTCAAGTTTCTAACCTGGCAAAAATCCAGTCTTGTGTTGTTTAAACATTGCAATCTATCTGATGCAGAAACGCATCTTCCTTTGTCTTAGCAGGTTTATTCAATCCTGAATAAATAGATGTGTGCCCAAAATTTGGCTTGGATATCCTACACATTTCCACTTTTTAAAATAGGCCACATTTTCAGATGGATATTTACTCCCAAAATCTTTTCATTCACATTGACCGGACTCTCCTTTCAATATGTGCTTTGTGAACAATATGTCCTAACGGGTCTACTTCTAAAGACCGAAACGCTACTTCGCCGACACAAAAATCACCGACGCCAGATAACCGACAACACACAAAACCGACAACGCAAAACACCGAACACCATAACACCGACACACCGAACGTAAACAACACATCACACTACATAACATACCCACTAGCCCTAACCCAAACCCTAACCCTAAGGTCCAACACTATCGCACACTCACCCTACCTGCACCCTAACCCTAACTCACTTAACCCACCCCTAACCCCAAGGTCCGACACTATCGCACACTTCACCTACCTGCACCCTAACCCTAACTCACTTAACCCACCCCTAGCCCAAGCTCCGACACTATCGCACACTTCACCTACCTGCACCCTAACCCTAACTCACTTAACCCACCCCTAGCCCAAGCTCCGACACTATCGCACACTTCACCTACCTGCACCCTAAACCTAACTCACTTAACCCGTCCCTAAACTACAGTCCCTCACTATCACACACTTACCTTACACGAACCCTAACTCCGACACTAACACACACTCACCTTTCCCACAGCCTAACCCAAAATCCCACAATATCGCACACTTACCTCACCGCTCCTAACGCCATCACTGTCGCACACTTACCGAGTCGCGATCGCACATTACCCTTGTCGGTCTTTCCGCTGTCGGCGAATCACCCTGTAGGTAAACTTACCTGTCGGTCGTTTGGTCTTAGTTTTCCGCGTGTCGGGGAATCGTCGGTTCGGTCTTTAGAAGTAGACCCGTCCTAACACATGTACAAGCTGTGTTAACTAAGAGGGAAGTAAGTACAATACTAACAGTCAGAGAGTCCTTGATGATGATATAATTTCTACCAACATGAATAAAAAGACCTCCATAGCTCCATACTTCCTAACATTGAGACTTTCTAATCATACTCAGTCCTGTACTTTCGTTCCTTGCAAGCATCATGCCATTTGATGCTCATTATCCTCTCTGTAAATGTAAGCATCAGTTCCTCTAAGAACTGAATCTCCAGCTACTAGTATATTATTTATGTCAACCAAAAAACCAGCTGCAAAATGTGGAGCAAGTAACACAAACTTGTAGGAAAAACCACCTTTAATAACAAAGCAAAGCTTTCGGGCAGAACCCTTCTTCAATACTAATACAATCAAGTCTGCATACTAGAAGCTTATATACAGGTCTAGAAGTCACATGATTAGCAGCCAGGAATCATGTGACGAACAAGTCTTAAAGTGCAAACAACATACTAAAACTTTAAAAAATCAATTAATAATATTACGTAATCTAGTTAAAATTGGTTTTAAACTGACTTTGCTGTTAATTCCTGGATGTGAATCAGCAGCTAGTCTTAAAATCCATTCAAATTCCTTAGTCTCAAGGCGATTATTCAAATCTCCACCTCTGGCACTAGGACAATTAAAATCAATAACTCTAAACTTAAAAGAATGTTCAGAGCCATGAATATTGATATGCTTATATAGTGCATTATTTTCACAACACCGTCTGATTTCTGAATTATGATCAATAACACGATCTTTCAGCTTACGAATAGTTTTTCCTACATAGAGCAGTGCAGGATTTACATGTAGCCAAATAGATAACACCTGAAGTGTTACAAGTAGCTGAAATTTTAAAATTGAATACTTGACCAGTACTAGGGTGTGTGAAAATGTCACTACCATTACCAAACATCTGTGCACAGGCAATACAGTTAAAACATTGAAAAGTTCCATGCTTAATAGCCAACGTCATAGGCTTAGGTTTAAAAAAATCTTTATAACACAATAAGCTTTTGATAGTCTTCATATTTCTATAACAGAAGCATGGCTTATCACCTACAATAGCTTTCATTTCATCTGAAGCTAATAAAATTATCCAATTTCTTGAGATAATTTGTTTAACCAGGTGACTTCTTCTATTAAAAGTAGTCATATATCTAACTGAAGTCATCTCTTTATTGCTGTTATTATTTTTCTGGGATGCAGTTAACGAAATATCCTGCCCTTGATTAAAGCAAATAGGTTTCAAATATGTCTTCGTAGCCTCTAAAATATCAATTCTTGACTTATTAAGTAGGTGGGCATCATAGCCACTTGAGGTAAATTCCACTATCAAATCATCTAGTTGTAACTTGAATACATCATCATCATCTGTGTTGAGCCTACTTGTCCTAATAAATTGTGATTTTACCACACTTCTGAAAATATGTGGAGCGTGCATACTACTGTAATGTAAATATTTACAACAGCTAACTTCCTTCTTATATACAGAAGTATTAAGAATTCCATCATTATAGCTGGATTTTTAAATCTAAGTAACACATAGTATTTTCAGAAACTTGCATTTTAAATTTCAAATAATCAGTTGTGGAGTTCAAATAGTCAACAAAAACATCCAGATCATAAAGTGTACCATTCCAAACAATTAAACAGTCATCAACAAATCTTTGATAAAAACTAATATAGGTAGAAAGATTCCTATTACTATACAGATGTTTATGTTCCCATTGGTAAAGGACTAGGTTAGCGTATGTGTTAGCCACTGAGGTACCCATAGCTATTCCTGTTAACTGTAAATATAAAGTTTCGTTAAACATAAAAATATTATTTTTCAAAACAACATCCATAAGACAGCAAATGTTGTCAATGGATTTGAAATCAGGGTTAGGTTGTGTTATTAAAAATTCCCTCAGAAGCTCGAGTCCAGCATCATTAGGAATGACGGTAAATAAGGATACGATATCCAAGCTAACTAAATAATGTCTTTTAGTTTTTATATCAGGCTCATTTCTAGTATACCATTGCTGTAACTTGGATAACAAATCCTGTGTATCTTTCAGGATGGTATTACAATTAAGTAGATGTGGTTGTAACTGTTTGTGCAAGTAAACTGAAACCGGTTCTGTAACCCAGACTCCACCTGAGACGATAGGTCTCATTGGTGGGTTATCCATAGACTTATGTATTTTTGGGATACCGTACAAATGAGGTATCAAAGGACAAGGTACGGTTAGAAAATGAAACAAATCAAGGTCAATGTCACCATTAAGCTGAAGTTCAAATATTACCATGTTGACATAACTCACACATTTCTTTACATCTGCATGTGTAACTATTTTAAATGCATTCTCATCATTCAAAAGTAGAGAAACAGCTAAAAAATACTTGTCTTGGTCCATAATAACAGGCATACCACCTTTGTCCGCTTGCTTTATTACAATGTCATTATTATTTTGTAGACTTTTTAATGCTTCATACTCTGCAAAAGTCAGATTAAAGTTCTTATTCCTCATGGGCCGTAGGTATAGTTCTCTTATTTGTAGTTGACACACATCATGAAATGCATTCAATATGGGTGCATTAAGTGGAATAAAAGTACTTCGTCGTTTTAGACTGTCTCCCATTGAGTTAGATTTACCAAACATTAGTTTTAGACTCAAGTTACGAACAAACAACTTTAAATCAGTTAAAGCAGACACAACATTATCACTACAGGATGGTATAAATTTAAATCCTTTGTCTAAAAGAGAGAGATGAGCAGGATTTAACTTAAAAGATGATAAATTTAATGCCACAACTACTTGCGACTTACTTTGTTGAGTCCTAAAGGGCTCTCATTTTTACGTTTGTTTGCTATGGTTGCCTGTGTTGCATATGACCTTGCAGGTGAACCTCTAGACCTGAGTGATCTATTCATGACGGTTTCAGCGTGCTCCAGTTGGAATCATTTATTAGTTAAATTTAAAGTTAGTTGTTGAGTCTTTTTAATAGCCATAGCGTTTGTATTCACATTCAGGTTGCCATCACGCTTGTTCTTACTTCCTATAGGCGCGCATGCGCTTTGGGATGAGGAACATGATACCAAAAGGCCAGGCTCATTCGTAACTGGTGCAGGGGGAGTTTCAGATGTCAATGGTGTAGAGGGTGGATTATTATTTAAAGAAATGTTGTCAAAAGTATCCAGGGAATCAAGTCCTTCTCTTGCAGGAACTTTATGGTAAGCAGTAGTACGAGGATTCTCAGTTCTGGGCCAAGAGAAGATATTCCCTCTTTGGAAGTCACCTATGTCGCGTTGGAGCTTCCGTTTTTTGGTAGCTTCCATCCTGACCTCAAAAGCTTGAATCCTATCAAGCATTTGCTGGTATACAGGTGTAACTTTAGGAAATACAGTCAATTCTAAAATAGTACTCTCAAGTGAAAACATTTCATGCTTGTTATTTATGTCCACATCTGAAGAATCTCCTGCTTCTAATATAGTGTCTGCTCTATCAATTGTTACAATGGAATGATCTTCATCACCATTATTTTTATAAATCTCGCTGCTTTCATTGTTTGTCGCATTTGCAGACCTACAGTTCTCATTCGGCTATCTTTGAACTTCCACTCATTCATCCATGTTGTCCACTTCAGTCTTTCTCCTTTTTTCTTATAGGTTCATAGGTTCATACTAGGCTATCTGCCCTAGGGCATTTATAAGCCTAGCCAGAGTGTGTTTGGCTTTCGCCACCCATTTTAAATTTATTTTGCTATGCCCTTTTTCGAGGTTAGTATACTGTGCCTCTGTCTAACTGTGACACAGAAGTGATATCCGGGGTAAACCTACAATCTCCCATCCACTCATCAAGATTCCTCTTGGTGAGAGTCAATGAGGGACTCTGACTAACCTGGACTGGGATTTTATTCCAGAGTGAAGGGAGCCTCTGGGTTATGAATCTGTCCTTCCAGCATGTCCTATTTATTTCAGTGCTGAGGTTCAAGTCTCTCGAGCACGTAGCTGGATGAGATTTGGATTTTCTGAGGTGCAGCATGTCCATTAATTCCAGGTTGGACATGGCTTTATACGTCAGGCACAGATCGCCTCTGAGCAGGCGGTATGCCACTGAGTAGAGCTGGTGTTTCTTTAACCAGGCAGCATATGGCATCTGTTTGAGCCCTTTGATCCTCTTGGTGAGGTACTTTTGGGGTCTTTCCAGTTGCTGCAGGTGTCTGGTAAGGTACATCCCAAAAGGGGCATTGTACTCAATTATGGGCCTGATGAGGGATGAGTAAAGAGGCAAGATGACCTCCCCTGATCTAGATGTGAATCCCTTCATGATTAGGTGGACTATATAAAATGTTTTTCTAACCACTTTGGCCACGTGGTTGTCAAATGAGAGATTGCTATCAACTTGGATCCCCAGGTCCCTAATTACTTCTTCGTACTTAATGGATTACAACATATGTGGTAATTTGTGGGCACTTTGTTTTTGCCAAAGGGGATGACTATACACCTTTTGGCGTTTAGCTTGAGGCCATGGCTCTGGCACCAGTTGTCTGTTTCTATGAGGCCCTTTTGGAAGATGCTTGTGTCGGCTGGAGAGTCGATTATGGCGCCCGGTTTGCAGTCATCTGCAAACTTGGTCAGCCACAGTCCTTCCGTGTTGGCCTGTACCTCCAAGAAATATATACTGAACAAGAGAGGTCCCAGGACTGAGCCTTGTGGGACGTCACTTGTAACTGGTTTGGAGTCTGACATGGCTCCAGCAATTCTAACCATGTGGATTCTGTCCTTGAGCCAGTTTGCAACCCATCTAGTGACATAGGGGTTTATATTTAAGCTGGTGAGCTTATCTATAATGCCTGAGTGGGGTATTGTATCGAAGACTTTTGCGAGGTCAAGGTAGGCTGTGTGGACCACCTTCCCCTCGACAATGGCCTTGGTGACTGTTTCAAAGAAATCAACCAGGTTTAAGAGGCAGGATCTGCCCTTAACAAAGCCGAACTAGGTAGGATCCAGTGTGTGTAGGTCCCCAATATCTTTATTTATGAGGTCCATGATGATCCTTTCCATAGCTTTGCAGACCAAGCTAGCCAGGCTTATGGGGTGATAGTTTCCAGGATCCGTTGAGGCACTACCTTTGTGGAGAGGGACCACTGTTGCTGTATGCCACTCTTTAGGTACATATCCTGTAGTAAGGTTGAGAATGAACAGTAGTTTTATGTTTGGGTTTAGCTCTTCTTGGAGTTCATGTAGGATGCAGCCCGGGACACCGTCTGGTCCCATTGATGCTGTGTTTTTTGCTTTGGAGAGGGCGGCTCTTACCTGACCATCTGAGATGTCAGGGGGGCAGCACTCTGCTTGGATAGATATTTGCCCTTTTGGTGGGGAGGGGTGGGGTTGCGCTGAGCCTGTCAGCTAGGATGTTGGCAATGTCTGTGGGTTCGGTGTATTTTTTGTCATTCTGGACTAATTTTGAGCATATCTGGGAATTACCACCCAGGTTCCTAACATAACTAAAGAAAGCCTTGTGATTATCCTTAGTGTCCTGTGCAATTTTTCTCTTGAAGCTGGCCTTAGACGATTTTACGAGTGCCCGTAGTTTTTTGCTAATACTGATCACAGATGCCTTCCCTTTTTGGGAATCATGTAGTAGCTTCCTCCTTCTATTGTATAGTTTGTTTATGGCTGGGGTCCACCAGACAGGACGTCTGCCTTTGGAGGATTGGAACTTGGTTTTATTTGGGATTGCATGATCCATGCATTCCTGAAGGTGTTCATAGAATGCGTTTATAAAGGTTTCTGCGGTCTGGGCCGTATTTTCCACAGGCCCGGGGGCTTTGAAGGATTCCACCTCAGTTTTCAGGAGTGAGAAATTTGCATTAGAGAAGTTTTTCACTGTGGTTTTCAGGGCAGGGGGTGGACTCAGGATGTGAATATCCAGTGAGATTAGTTTATGGTCTGATCTTACCAATGAGGGATACACTTCTGGTCTGGAGCATAGAGTCCCCATGTTGGTGATGATCAGGTCCAGTATGTTTTCCCCTCTTGTGGGAGTGGTAACAAGTTGTTCCATAGCATTTGAGTTTATAAATTCTAGGAACCTTTGGGCTAGGGTGTTGGAGCTAGAGTAATGCTCCCAGTCTATGTTTGGGTAGTTGAAGTCATCCAATATAATGGTGTTTGGAGAGACCTTCATATTTTCCAGTGTTCTCAGGAAGGCCAAGTGGGGTTCCTGGGTTTGGGAGGGTGGTCTGTAGAAGGCTATTAACTGAAAGGCAGTTTTACCCACTGTTAGTTGCACTTGTTACTAGCAGTGATGTTCTTCCATCCTACCATGTTCAACTTTGATTTTTTCCCTTTTAGTCTGCTCCTCTTCTTTATTGAAAAAAGAACGTAATTTTTTGTAGATTGAATGTTTTCTGATTGAACAATGGTATATATTCTCTTTGCATTATAGACATTAATCATAATTTTTTTCTTCGTATGTACTTGTTGCGAACTTCTTTCTTTCTTTCAATTTTGTTCTTCTACATGCTCTGAATACGCAAACTACTGAATATGTGCATCCTGAATTCCAGAGTTATTTTCATTAGTATCATATTTAACACTGGTTGAGCTATATTTACTGACTCTGGACACTTAAGTTTCTTAAATGTGTTCTATTTGCACTGTCTAATATTACTTATTTATTTCATCAGCCCTGTCCTTAACATACGTATGTTACAACAGTTTTCCAAGATATGGCAATTCCAACAAGTGCAATCATCATGACTAAGTCTAGATTTACTACAAATAACAGCAAACAAATAATTCATCTTTTTCAGGAGGAACAGAGGTCTCAAACATTATCAGGTGCTGTTACCTTTCTATATACATAGCATTTAGAACACAGTGCAAGATACTTGTGCTTTAGCAAATTATGAATAACATACTCATTTAAGGAATCCATTTTCAGCTACAAACAATTAAACAATTTAAAAGAAAAGAACAATCAAAATTGGTTACCAAAGAATTCAAAGAAATTAAAACAATTAGTAATTTAAGTCAAATAAGGAAGTCACACAGAGTATGCAACTAATTATTACATTACGTATACTGAGCTAACCTTGCACAAGGGGAAGTAATTCATAAGGCCGTCACTCTGACCTACTGTACCATTTATGCTATTCACACTAAAGTGCTGGATGTCCTTTACATCGAGCACATTAGCTTCTGCTCACTATCACTCACAGTTCCACCTCATTACAACAGTAGCAATCAGAGTTAAAACATAAAAAATAAATCAAAATAAATGTTCATCATATTGGTCACTGCTGCAGTAGCCTTAGTTAGCTATTGGGAGTTCCTCTACCATTAGTACTTCTTGAAGAATTAATAATCAACACCATCTGCCCAAAAAAGGAACAGCATAAACCAAATGTTGGTCCTCAAAGGCCTCACAGGAGCATACTTTTCAGCAGCAGTAATCATTTGAACATCTACTGTTATGGTAAGTTTACTTACACAGCTGTACTGTACTCTTACCAAGCAGCTGAACAATAAAACACAAACCATCACTGGACTGTTTCAGATAAGACTTACACTCATCAAAGACTGCAGTAGCATCAGACAATTCTAGGCAACAGGCAGAGGCCAAATAGCCAGACTCTGAACTGCTCTAATGTGTGGGTTTGATGCATTAAGAGTTGGTTTTAAATGTGATAGATATACTTGGCAAAAGCATATGTGTATGTCCTCTATATTAAGGTGTATTACATTTCCTTCACTATCCCAAACTCAAACAGATCAAGTTACCTCAGCCTGTCATGTCTTTTATTTATATGTCTGAATCAAGTTCAGCAACTGAGTACATGTTCTCATGTCTGTCCAATTCTGTAACCGATTCTCATCTTCTGTATATACCTCTCAGCCACCTGGAACAGAAACTCTGGACAAAGCGTAAGTTGAAGGCAAAGACCCATAAACAGGGACAATTTTAATTATTGCTCTTATAAACTTAGGTCACTAGAATAGTAGCACCTGTGTTAGCATGCATTTTCTGAAGGGTATGAAGTCTGAAAGTCAAATGTACGTGACTTCAATTCTCAGCAATTTACCAGCAGAACATAAATGTTATAAATTGCAGATCAAAAATATGAGACAAAAATCTGGACTTTCTGTGAAAATTTGGACAGTTGAAATGAATGCCTCTGTGCTAACACCTTTTCTCTCCACTACATGACATTTTTCTGTTAGTGGAGCACCTAACAAATCAAACATCTCCTTTTCATCATAACCGGCAGTAGCAGCATCTAATAAGGGGCAGCCACTCTCACAGATGCCTGAATGAACTCTTGAGTTAAACACTGATTCCTGCACCCAATCTCTGGATGGAAACTGTGCTTGTCCACTCCCACACTGTTGCGTGTGCTGTTTTATTGCTCTTGTTCATAGGTATATAGGTATGTACTAGGCTAATGGCCTTGGAGCCTTTACAAGCCTACCACTTAGAAGTGCCCTGGCATCGTGCCGCCCGACATTAGTTCCCAGTGCCTCTATCAAGTACAGCCACTGGAGTGATCCCAGGGGTGAACTTTCTATTACCCATCCACTCATCAAGATTTCCCTTGAAGAGGGCCAGTGAGGTGCTCTGCTTGACATGTGTGGGAAGTCTATTCCACAGCATGGGCAGTCTCTGGGTGAGGAACCTGTCCTTCCAGCATGTTCTGTTGATTGTGGTAATGAGGTTGAGGTCTCTGGAGTGTGTGGTGTGGAGGGATTGGGATTTCATTAGATGTATCATTTCTAACAGAGTTGGGTCAGACATGGCTTTGTAAGTCAAGCAAAGATTGCCTCTAAGTAGGTGATATGAGACAGAGAATAGCTGGACTCTTTTGAGTCTGTCCATGTAGGACATGTGTTTAATGCCTAGGATCCTCTTCATGAGGTACTTTTGTGGCCTCTCCAGCTGTTGCAGGTTTCTAGTGAGGTACATGCCAAATAGAGCATTATACTCAATGATTGGTCTAATGAGGGAAGAGTAGAGAGAGATGATGACCACTTTCTTCCTGGATTCAAAACCCTTGGTAATGAGATGTGCCACATAGAAGGACTTTCTGACCACAATGGCAACGTGGTGGTCGAAGGAGAGGTTGTTATCAACTTACATCCCCAGATCTCTTATAACGCCTTCAGTGTTCAGTGGGCTCCCATCAATGTGGTAATTAGTGGGAACTGAGTTTTTCCCAAAGGGGATGACGACACATTTTTTGGCATTAATCTTAAGGCCATGGTTTTGACACCAGTCATTGGTCTCAGTGAGGCCTTTCTGTAAGATGTCTGCATCACTTGGGGAGTTAATAATGGTTCCCAGCTTGCAGTCATCTGTGAACTTGGTCAGCCAGAGTCCCTTTGTGTTGGTCCGGACTTCTGAGAAGTAGATACTGAACAGGAGAGGGCCCAGGACCAATCCCAGTGGGACTCCACTCGTGACTGGTCAGCAGTCTGACTTGGAGTCAACTACTTTCACACTGTGTGTTCTATCTGTGAGCCAATTTGCAACCCACCTAGTGATATAGGGGTTGATGCCTAGTTTGGTGAGTTTATCAATAATTCCCAAGTGAGGAATGGTATCAAAGGCCTTGGCCAGATAGAGGTAGGCTGTATGCACTGCCTTACCTTCATCCACAGCCCTGGGGACTGACTCAAAGTAGTTAACCAAGTTGAGCAGGCATGATCTCCCTTTCACAAAGCCAAATTGTGTCGGGTCTCAAATTTAGAGATTTCCTATATCTTTGTTAATCAGGTCCATGATGATGCGCTCCATAGCTTTACATAACAGACTCATCAAGCTAATGGGGTGATAATTCCCAGGGTCTCCTTTATGGAGAGGGATGATGGTATCAATGCGCCATTCCATAGGGACAAAGCCCAAGGTGAGGCTGTGACTGAACAGGGCACACAGATGTGGAGCCAGTTCGCTTTGTAGTTCATGTAGAACACAGCCAGGAATATTATTGGCTCCCATGGAAGCTGTATTCTTGGGCTTGGACAATGCAGCTTTAACCTGTGCTGCAGTAATGCTGGGTGTCTGGCATTCTTCCGGTATTGTGATTGGTCCTTTGGGGGTGGAGGGGTAAAGTTGGCACTGAATCTGTCGGCCAGTATAGTGGCAATATCTGTTGGCTCAGTATAGGAGGTACAATTGTGCAGTAACTCAGAGCAAATCTGGATATTGTCATGGAGGTTCTTGATATAACTACAGAAGGCTTAGTGATTGTTTTTAGTGTGCCGCAATTCTGCCTTCATAGCTGGCTTTAGAGGATTTGATGAGGGATCTCAACTTTTTGTTGAGGCTAATAAGGGAGTTTTTTCAGTCTTGGGAATTCACCTTTTTCTGCAACAGTTTCTTCCTTCTGTTAGTAGCATTTATTAATAGCAGGGGACCATGAGATTGGCTTCCTTTTTTTGGAGGAGAGCGTCTTGGTTCTGTTGGGTATGGCTAGTTCCATGCATTTAAGTACATGTTCGTACAGTGCATTGGTATATGATTCAGCAGTCATGCAGCTATTTTCCATTGGCATGGGTGCCGTGAAGTTAGCCACCTCTGTTTTTAGGAGCCCAAAGTCAGCTTTGGAGAAGTTTTTCAAGGTGGTTACCTTTGCGGGGGTTGTGGGTGAGATGTGGATTTCCATGGTGATTAGTTTATAGTCACATCTGACCAGGGAAGGATTGACCACTGGTGTAGAACAATGGTCGGTCACCCATGTTAGTAATAACCTGGTCAAGGATGTTGCTTCCTCTAGTGGGGATCAGAATGAACTGGTCCAGGGCATTGGAATTGATAAATTCCAGGAAGTTTTGGGGCAGTGTATTGGTGCTTGAGTAGTTCTCCCAGTTGATGGAGAGGTAACTGAAGTCTCCTAGTATGAGAGTGTTGAGTTGAACCTTGATAGATTCCAGAGTGCATAGGAATGTGGAGTGATAGTCTAGGGACATGGTTGGGGACCTATAGCAGGCTATGACATGGATCACCATATTACCCAGTGTTAGTTGTACCTGAAGTATCTCAGATGCGTTATGCTGGGCTACTACTCTGTAGGTGTGCATATCCTTTATGAATTTGGAGACACCATCACCTTTGGAGCTACGGTCCATGTTTCAGGGCCGAAAGGTGTGGAATGAGTTATAGCCTGGTAGCGCAGGGGTGACAAGCCTGATCTGCAAGGCCATGGAACATATTATCATGGAACTTATAAACAAAGACAATGGCAACCTTCAAACACTGGACCCCACCCAGTTTGGGTTCGTGAAGGGCTGATCATGTCTCCTGAACCCAACTGACTTCTTCGAATCACTCTCCAGAGCTATGGAAGAGGCTAAGGCTGTCCACACAGCCTACCTGGACCTTGCCAAGGCCTTAGACACCATCCCCACTCTGGAATTATAGATAAACTTACTAAGCTGGGCATAAATCCCTATGTCACTCAATGGGTTGCCAACTGGCTTACTGACAGAACCCACACTGTAAAAGTAGCCGACTCCAAATCCAGCTCCAGACAAGTGGAGTACCTCAGGTTTCAGTCTTGGGACCGCTCTTGTTTGGCATCTACATCTCTGAAGTACAGGCCAACACTAAGGGACTCTGGCTAACAAAGTTCGCAGATAAATGCAAACTGGGAGCCATTATTGAATCCCCAAATGATATGGATATTCTACAAAAGGGCCTTACAGAAACAGATGCTTCGTGCCAGAGTCATGGGCTCAAGCTCAGTGCCAAGAAGTGTACAGTTATCCCCTTTGGGAAAAAACATGTACCCATGAATTACCACATAGGTGAAAGTACACTAAACACGGAAAGTGTGATAAGAGACTTAGGAACACAGGTGGACAGTGGTCTCACCTTCGATAATCATATCGCCACAACAGTCAGGAAATCCTTCTATGTGGGACACCTCATCACTAAGGGCTTTTCATCCAGAAAAAAAGGAGGTAATTGTACCACTGTACTCATCCCCTCTTAGCAAAAATAATGGAAAATGCATTCACCATCAGCTAATAGGCCATCTAACTCAACACAACTTACTAGCTAAAGGCCAGCATGGCTTTAGGCCATTCCATAGTATCACCACTGCCCTCCTATCCTTTACAGACACCATTAATAGAAACCGCAATAACAATCTACTCTCTTCAGCACTATTTATCAATCTTTCAAAGGCTTTTGATATGGTAAACCACTCATTGCTTATCAATATTCTCAAATCACTTTCCCTGGATACTCAATCTATAAAGTGGTTTACTTCCTACCTGAGCAATAGGCAACAAGCAGTGCGCTGGGAAAATAATCTATCATCCCACCTGCCAGTCACACTGGGAGTTCCCCAAGGCTCCATTCTAGGTCCTCTCTTATTTTCAATTTTTATTAATGATCTCTACTTGGCTATTCCCACTGCAACTTGTATACAATATGCAGATGACTCTACATTAATCTGCACAGCTAAATCTGCTTCTGAACTGCAATGCCTAACCCAGAAAGTATTTAGTATAGTTGAGACATGGTTCTTAAAGCGCTGCCTTCTACTGAATCCCAAAAAAACAAAGCTCCTCCTATTTACTCCTACTTGCAGGTCCACACCAATAGATATCTCAGTCATTTCTAACAATGGTATCCTCATTTACCCAGACTCTACCACCAAACTCCTTGGTATTACAATAGACAACAACCTTAACTTCGACACCCACATTAACAATACTATAAAATCAGTTAACAGAAAAATGGGCTGCCTGTACATAGTCAAACCCTTCCTTACTCCAATAGCAAGAACTACCATTGCCCACTCCCATCTAATCTCTACTCTAGTCTATGCCTCCCCAATATACACTAACCTATCCGAAAAGAATCTTCTCAAACTTGCTACCTCTTATCATAATATTGCCAGATTTGCCACTGGTAAACCCTTCAGAACCCATCACTGTCAGAATCTTAAGCAACTTGGATGGCTTGAACTTCAAAACCAGCTTCAACTCAACCAACTTACAATTGCCCATAAGGTCCTTTACCAGCCAAACAATACTCCAGTACTCTCAGACCTCATAGCCCCCTACAAAAGTCTTAATGCCTTGCGTTCTTCAAATAAACTATTAGTTAACATCAAAAAGTCTCACAACATGGCTGGGGACTCTCTATTCTCAAATACAACTGGGAAAAACTGGAATCTTCTACCTATTAAACTTACTTCCCTTCCTTCCTTATCACTCTTCGACAAAAACTTAAAACCTTCCTCAAAACACACTGGCTGTGCCCTTGTACCAACCCTGACTAACCTGTCATTAATGCTACTAATATATTTTCTAGCTGTTCTCTCTCCACTAATTTAATCTAGTAAGAACCTGGATACTATTTTTTTTAGCCACTAGCATATTCATATTATCTTGCGCTAAACTTTGTATATAGATTTTATGTTATTTACTGTTAAAGGTATATAATATCTTCTATATCTACTTATTGTTTTTATTCTTATGTAACAATGCCTTATTGGCTGTTTGTATCCGTCTTGGAGCTTTTCTCCCCGGGCCTCCACTGAAAATGGACATTTATCCAGCTGGACTAGCCCGGTCAACAAATGTAAAATAAATAATAAATAAATAAAATATAGTACAACGCCCCATTTGGTATGTACCTCACAAGACATCTGTAACAACTGGAAAGGCCACAGAAATACCTTACTAAAAGAATCACAGGCCTAAAGCAGATGCCGTATGCTGACCGACTAAAAAAACTCCAGCTATACTCTGTCACATATCGTCTACTCAGAGGCGATCTCTAATAAACATACTAGGCCATGTCAAACCCAGAGCTGCTGGACATGCTACACTTACAGAACTCCCAATCCATCAGAGCCACGTGCTCCTGGGACCTAAACCTTGTCCTCACAATGAACAAAACATGCTGGAGGGATAGGTTCCTGACTCAGAGACTCCCCATACTCTAGAATAGACTGCCCATACATGTTAAGCAAAGTGCCTCCTTGGCCATCTTCAAAAGGAACCTTGACTATTACAGAGTTAGGGCAATGTATGAAGATGCAAGAGTTAGGACAGCAGTCAGTGCACAGGTGTCTGAGGTTGTGTTAGACAAGGGCATAATGGAAGGGTGTCTGTTTTTACAAAGTTTGTTTCTATTGTTAATAGAGATATTAGCATAGAGAGACAATGGGTGCTGCCAAGGTTACAGTGCTATGGAGATGGAGTATTTTCAGTCCAGATGACTGTATGCTGCTGTTAGTTGGGGATGATAACATTTTGTCAAGTATCTTGGCACTTCTGATGAGTTTGGGAAGGCTTTGGAATTGCAATAATGTATATATGCTCATGGGGTAATGTTCTTCTGAGCTGCAACACATGATCTGAATTGCCTAGATGTAGTAAGACCTTATTAAGTTTAATTCTGTCCGCTGCCAAAAAAGCAATTACTAGAAAATGGAAATCAAAGTCTAAACCAACAGTATTTGAAGTACTGACTATTGTAAATGCGATACAAGAACTTGAAGAAGGATCTTTAGAAAAAGAAATGACAAAATTACATACAAATAAATGGAAATTGTAGGAACAATGGATGCAGAATAATGTTGAGGAGGAGTGAGATTTAAGGAAAGGCAGGACTTCAACAATTTATGTAATGTTGTACTGATGATATTTAGAAAGAAAGATGTGATGTATAACACCTGTAAATGGAAAAATGTTAATATGGTTTGTTTTCGTTTTGGGTTAATGTGTGTTTGCATATGTGTGAACTGATAATTTAATAAAGATGTTTAAAAGAAAGAAAGGTGGGGTAATGCAAGTGTAACTGATGGTAGAGGAAAGTGTAAAATACTTGGGGTTAAAGGTTTACTCCAGGACAGAGGAGACTAATGAAAATAATTTGGCAGATTTGGTGGGTCTATGTTAAATCAGTGAATGCTTAAAAATGCGAATGCTTCTTTATCGACCCTTTTTCAGCAAAAGCTGAAAATCCCGAACACTTGGAACAGCAATTTTTTTCCCCCTGGGAAAAAAATCTCTGTTCCGAGGGTTTGGGATTTTCAGCTTTCACTGAAAGAGGGTTGATAAATCAGCATTTGCTTTTTTAAGCATTTGCTAATTTAATATATACCCGATTTGGTGTAGCAGGTTAGCAGAATAATGAATAGATGGAGTAGTAGGGTGGGAACAGAAGTACATAGAATTGAAGTGGTAAGGCTGTTGGTATTACCTTTGGTGTTGTATTTCTTCAGGCATGTGGAAGGTCACAAACTGGTAAGTTGAGTGGTGGATGCACAAAAGGTTTGATAATTTGTATGGAGATTAAAAGGGTGAGGATACATAAGAATAGACTGAGGGGAGGTAGGGAACAGGCAGACAGTTTTGATGAATATAAGCCAAAGTTTGAGAGGATGGGGGATGGGCAGATTGGTTAGCTTTACTGGAATATGGAAAGTGGAAAAAGTAGAAAGATTAAATTGGTGAAATTGATGAGACAGATGGATGACATAATGAGAGTAAAATTTATGTTGGAGGCACTGCTGGTATTTGGACAAAGAATGGCTGTGGGAGCTTAGATAAGGAAAAACAGAGTAATGTTCAAAGGGCACTGAAGAGGTGATGGGAAAGAAGAGATGAGGACAATAATGACTTCTTTTAATGGGAATAGAGCATTTGTTTGAAGCTTCTGGAAAGAAGGCAATGGAGTATTGGTACAGAAAAGGGGATAGCTGGAATAGGAAGGGTTGAAAATGATTATAAGCAAAAGGGGGTAGTAAGAGAGTTTACGTAAAGGCAAGAGTCGGGAAGACCACAAGAATCAGTCATGGTAGTGGAGAATCAAGGAAAAATAGAAAGTTTCTGTAGAATTTCTGGTAAGGGGTCAAAGAGACTGAGGAATAGTTGAACAGGAAATGTTATGGTTTTAGGACAGGAAGAATTCTATGAGACAGTACAAATTTATATTTGTGATTGCATAAAGCATGGCTGGTTAGGAAGTTGCAAAGGTGGTTATTGTTGGAGATGTAGGAAGTTAGTGCAGACAATTTGCATATGTGGTGACAGTACAAAGGTATTAGACAGATATGGAATGAAGTAACAAAGGTGTAAGGAAGGAATAATCATATGGAGATGATTTAAAGTACTGATTATTTAAGTCTAGTCATAGTAGAAAGAAAGGCTTATGTTGTGTAACATCATGTATCATTTAAATATAGCTTGTTAGACCACAATACAGTATTCGTTTTGCATAAGTCTAGAAATGCAGCCATATTAAAGCAGGCCTTCACATTTTGAATACAGTTTCAGTGAATGCACTTTCAATCAGTGAAAATAACCTTCAGTCAAGAATACTGATAAGAACAGAGGATTCATGTTAAATGATCAAACGACTAAAACATTGAACATCAGTTCATCGAGATGAGAGCATTGAACATTTTAATCATCAAAAGCCAACTTTGTTGAATCTCAATGCATCGAATTGCAACAGTGGCCAACATCTGCAAGATTAGCATCTTACATGTTACTGTTGGTATGTATAACATGATGGTAGTAAATATTTATATTCATTCTAACTTACACACAGCTGTTGGCCAACTATTCCATTTCAATGGATTGAGATTCGATGAGGTCATCTTTCAATTATTAAAATCTTCGATGCTCTCATCTCGATGAACTGACGTTCTATGTTTCAGTCATTCAATCATTTAATATGAATCCAAGAACAGAATGTTCAGTACATTGAGTATAAACAAATCCTGTTTAGATGTTACGAGGCTTGGGAACCAAGTTTAAAGAGGCATACAAAAATTTACAAGTTTTTAGTATTATTAGGAGATACTTCAGACACAGTTCGTTTATTCTTTCAGACTGATACACAGAGTCATTGCACTGCAGTCTTCAGAAGTTTGGTACAGACACTGAAGACTGAGTGCAGAACTCAGTTCACATATCCAGCATTCCAGAATATTAATTATATTATTCAAGAGGAAAGGAATATTAATGCAGAAGCTACAGATATAACATTCTGAGTACAGAATTTACAGACTGTATAATGAGTGCAGAAGCTACAGACATTAAGATTTGATTTAGATATTGTTGACAGTTACCTCCACTGTACATAATAAAACATTCTTAACCGACTTACAGTGTATGCAGACTTTTGTTCTGAAAGGTACAAGAAGATTTGGCACATAAAGGAGAGAATGGAACCTGCTTAGCACAGTTCTAGGTAATTAAAAGATAACGACCTTCATTCCAGTCTCATTCCAGTTTATTACAGTTATTTCCAGTTCATTCCAGTATTCTACAGTCAGATCAATCCTTACATGTTGGTTAAGAGATGGCGGAAAGGAAGTGATGTTAGTAGATGGGATGGAGACAAAGACAATGAATCACTGTAAAGCTGGAGTCCTAGGGATTCTGTAAAAGGGAAACAGTAGGAATCTATTAGAAAGGTGGGGAAGATATATACGAATCATAACAGATCGGGTAAAGGAGAGAAAGTCGACTGGATTGGCCAGTTCTATATTTATCTCTGTGCTGTTTAGCTGTGCAAGCTAATGCAGACTATCTGAATTTCAATGTTGATGTCTTCCACTGTATTGATGAACAGGAGGATGGTGACTTGGGAGAAATACTGTGAGACTAAAAGCTCATGAATTGACATGTATAGTTTAGGATTTCTCCAGGTTTGGTGTATTATTTTCAGAGTCTGTGCATCAAAGATTTGTTTTGGCTTTGGTATTTTCTAGGAATTATCTGAAAATAACAGAAAAGATTAGAAATGTTTTCGTTCCTACTTTGCCTTTGCTGCTTTGTCAGCCATCAGCCTCCTCCCAATCAACTTGCCCATTCTTTCCCCATCACTGGGGTGATGGTTGACTTGGGGCTGCTTTTTTTTTGTTAATATACAGTAAATAGGGGTGGTTCATGAATTTTTAACTTGGCCCTACATTCAACTGCAAGCATCTAGCTTGTGGAGCCAAAAGGGGAAGTGCAATGGGATGTCTATGCTGTTTATCTCAAACATCTGCAACAGACATTGCCAGCAAGCAGCCCCATCTCCTCCCCTCAAGCACAGAAATTGGTTTCCCTGTCTCCACTGGAAAATTACACTTCCCTGTATACTTCCAAGAGCCTGGTTACCCCTCCCCCCCCACAAGGAGAGATGAGTGGCCCACAACCCTTCATTCCTCTGACTCCTCCATTGCCTGGGCCACTAATCAAACCCCTGCTGCCTGAGTCCCACTAAGTGCTCCATTCCTCTATGCAATGGAGCTAAGCTCAATGAAAGAATTACAAAATGTTAACTGATAGGAAAAGGCATGCAGACTGAGAAATAATCAAAGTTAAAAAGCATTGCTTAGAGATTGGTTGCTGTATTGCTTTGTAGTCCTCAAAGGGTTATCAATATGATGCAAGCAAAACTGTGAGCTTTAGAATTATGTAATACATAAACTGCAGAGTAGAGTGCTAAGTAGACTTCTGTGTTTGATGTATTATAGCATTGTTTGCTTTGTAACATGTAACACATAAAAGTGCATCTGAAAAAATATGTTATGCCTTTCATACACTATGATTCCACTCAGCTTAGGATAAAACAAAGGGAGGAGGTGTTTCAGTGTTCATAAAAGTCAAGTACACTGCTAGACTGGTCCAACAACATGACTCACTTGAACTGCTCCATGCTCAGCTAACCATAGGTCCAACCTCCTATCATATCCTTACTAGCAACAGACCCCATAAAATGAGTCTGGAAAACCATACCTCCTACCTAAACCAACTGGAATTTCTTAACATTCAGCCTAGCACCATACTTATGGGTGACTTCAACTACCCCTCCATAAACTGGGAGACTTATATGACCCATAATTCTCTTGCTGAGAGATTTTTGGACTTTGTCAACACAAACACCCTGGAGCAACTAGTTAGCTCCCCAACTAGAGGTACAAATATCCTAGATCTAATACTCGTGAACGCAGGATGCTGTTCCCTCCTGTGCATTAACTCCTCTTTGGTGTAAGATCTGACCACAAAATGGTCTCCTTTAGTATTAAAACTAATTTAGAACCCCCATCAAACTCCAAACCTGTTAAGAACTTTGCTAAGGCCAATTACCTCAAACAAAGTGACTGCTTATTAAACTTCCAAGCCCCTCCGAACCCGGATAACATTGAGGCCTACTCTGAGTTGTACAAAAAAACACTGTACAACCACATTCATAGCTGCATAGAAGAGGCAGTACCTGTCTGAGTCAAACCTATGATTACAGGCAAAAATAAACTACCCTTAGCATAAACAGGCTATTCAACAAAAGGAAAAAATCCTCTCCAAATCCAAGAAGGAACTGACAAAGCAGTGCAAAAAGACACTCATCTGTCTAAACAAACAAATCAGAGAGCTGGTCAAATCTGCCAAAAGCAAACTACGAGGCAAAGATAGACTCCCATGTGAAGGATAACCACAAGGCTTTTTTAATTATGTTCATGACCACCGTGGAAATGCTCAGCAATATGCAGAGTTAATCATGGATGGCAACACTTAGCCTGAAATTATAACAATCCTGCTGGCTGACAAGTTCAGTTCAAACTTCTCTCCCCATCACCTCCTGACACACCCAAAGAAATATGAGCAACTGTCCCCCTGCTGGTTATTATAAGGGAAGAGGTTCTTACTGTGCTTACTAAAGCCAAAAATATAGTCTCCCTGAATCCCAACAACATTCCAGGATGCTGATTATATAGCTTAAATCAGAATTCATCAGGGCCGCTAAAACCCTTCTTTAACCACAGCCTTTGAACAGGCTATTTCCCAGAGGAATGGAGGACTGCAACAGTCATCCCTCTGCACAAAGGAGGTTTCATCAACTGACCAGGGAACTACAAACCCATAAGCTCAACCAGTCTTATCTGCAAGGCCATGGAGAGAATTATGGACCTGATTATTAATGATATAAGAAATATCCAAACACTGGACCAGACCCAATTTGGCTTTGTCAAAGGGAGGTCTTGCCTGCCCAATCTAGTGGATTTCTTTGAGAGAGTCACAAGAGCCATGGATGAGGGTAAAACAGTACACACTGCTTATCTAGGCCTGGCTAAAGCTTTGGACACAATCTCCCACTTCAGGATCATATATAAACTTACTGAGTCAGGCATAAACCCCTACATCACCAGATGGATAGCACACTGGCTCACTGACAGGATAAATGTTGTCTGGATAGGTAAATCCACTCACGATAAGAAACATGTCACTAGTGGTGTCTCACAGGGCTCAGTGTTGGGACCCCTCCTGTTCAGTATATACTTCTCTTAAGTGAAGGCCAATGTTGAGGGCCTCTGTCTCACCAAGTTTGCTGATGAATGTTCGCTGAGAGCAATCAGTGGATCCCCAGACAATGCTGACATCCTACAAACAGCTCTAAAAATGACAAATGACTGGTGCCAAAACCATGGTCTGAGACTAAATGCTAAAAAATACATAATCATACCCTTCGGTAAATCAGATATCCCTGCAAATTATAATATTGATAGCACACCCCTAAAAGTAGACCCAGTGGTGAGGGACCTAGGAACACAGATAGATAGTAACCTAAACTCTGACCATCAGGTAACTACAGTAGTGAGGAAATCCTTCTGTGTGGCTCAACATATAAGTAAAGGCATGGCATCAAGTTCAAAGGAAGTCATAGTGCCACTGTACTCAGCTCTCATCAGGCCCATATTCAAGTACAATGCTCCCTTCTGCATGTACTGTACTAGGCACTTACACCAACTGGAGTGGCCCCAGAGGTTTCTCACAAATAAATTCAAGGTGTAAGACACATGTCTTATGCAAACCAACTAAAGGTCCTACCCCTTTACTCCATCTCATATTGTGTGAGAGGTGATTTATGCCCGACTTACAAGGCACACTCTGAACCAGCCTTGATGAAAATGTTACATATTCCCAAGAAAATTATACGAGAGTTACGCATTCCATGGACCTGAACCCTATTTGTCACTCTTAACAGAACTTGCTAGAGAGGCAGAATTTTTATTCCAAAGGCTATCTCGTCTATGGAATAAACTTTCCATCTTTGTAAAACAAAGCCCATCCCTCACTGTCTTCAAAAAGAATTTGGATAAATGGATGGGGAACCTTAAATTCACTCCTGGAGTACTGTCCATGTCCCTTATGGACAGAGTCATCTATAAAATGACTTAGGGCTCCAACACCCATAGACCCACTACCCTGATACTACCCCATCCCATATCTGGGGAATTAAGATATAATATTGTCATATCCTGAGTATTATTGGCTAGGCTTGTACAGGCTCTTGTGCAATTGGCCTAGTAATCACATGTGAACCTATGAACCTATGAGATTCACTGGCTGGTTTTATTGCTAAGGGGTGATGGACCAGTTCGGTTAGAAAAGAGACATTTTCCTGAATACTAAGCAGAAATGGAGCTATATTGTTAGAAATTCACAACCATGAATGTGACTATTACCTTGTCTGTTTTTATCTTCCAATTCACCAAATTTCTAATAGTCGTATTTAACTATGTCAATAAAATTGCATCTCACCATCAATATTTCTGAGATCTTTCCTCATACCATTCACTGAGTTTCCTTCCTGGATATTTTTTGTTCATAGGTGGGACATCTTTGTTAGATGAGCTGCAGCAGGAAATGACTAATTGGATGGAACAGGACTACTTAAAATGACAGCTACTAAACTAATGATGACATTTTCTGTTAACTGTTATGTTGTGAGTCCAGTACTGTCTGTGACTTCAGTGAACCTGCACAATACTCTTTATTAAGTTGAACTGTTTATATTTCTCTTCCCCTTACTAACAGAACAGGATATTTTCTCCCATTTAAATAAATACAACTATAAATATATCTAAATATATATAGAGAGACAAATAAATACATACAGATATGTATATATCTATATGGATCTACTTGAGTAGACTGAAATTCCATTAAATCTAATTTCACTTAACCGAGACAAAATACCAAAACCTCAGTTTAACGAATGTTCACATCACTGGAATCTTAATCTGGGAAAGGAGGCAGTTGGCCAACATGGGGAAATTTGCCCTTTTCACCATTATAGTGTGATCTTGGAGTTGGTATATTTAGTTAGGGGGCTGTGGGGGGTGAAGCTGCCCACTTGGGTGGGTTTGACATGCTTCGGTGTGTTTTTTATGTTGGCTAAATGTTTCTTTTCCTGGATTAAAATTCCAGTGATGTGAAAAAGAAGTTATGTACTCACCATAATGTTCCATGTGTGTTGTCCATCTTGCCTTCATTCTTCACTGGTTGGGTTCGGAACTGATTCTCAGTTCCAACTTGGCCTTTTACAAAAGCTCAAGGTCTTCTACTGGCTCGTGGCTGTATCCCTATCCCATCATGCCCTAGAAAAGCTCACAGATCTTGTTTGCTGATATAACACATGTAACAATAAAACTTATTCAAAATTTATAAAGCAATGAAGATGGTCGGAGAACATATGTTTCCAATCATGACCACTCTGTCCTCCAGGAATCAAAGGCTGGGGGAAGGCGGGTGGGATGTAAGAATGAAGGCAAGATGGACAACAGACATGGAATGTTCTGGTGAGTACATAACTTCTTTATGTTTATGTGATGTTGTCCTATCTCACCTTCATTCATCACTGGTTGGGACAGCGTCCCTAGCACCATCTTTCTTGGGTGGCTCACGGGAGAATATTCTTCAGAACAGTGGACCCAAAAGAGGCCCTGTTCCTGGAGGCCAAATCCACTTTGTAATGAGTGATAAAGGTATGAGGCCTTGCCCATGTTGCAGCAGCACAAATAGTGTCAATTGGTAGTATGGCCATAAAGGCAGAAAAGGTTGCTATGGATCTTGTAGAATAACCCTTGACTTTAAGGGGGAGATCTTTGTTGTGAGATTTGTATGTAAAACTAATACAATCCGATAGCTATTTTGAAAGTGCGACTTTAGATACAGAAGCACCTTTTTTTTATTCTGAAAATAAGACAAATAATTGGTCAGACTTTCTGAATTCCTTTGTCCTATGTAAGTAGAAACATAACTGTCTATGTACATCCAGTTGGTGTACCATGTATTCTGCATTGTTGCCATAGTTGGGGACAAACACTGGTAGTTCTATGGACTGATTCAAAGTAGCCTCTGAGCATACTTTTGTTCAAAGAGATACCCTGCCTTTGTAGAAGAACATGTAGGGGGCTTTATAAAACATGCTTGTAGCTCTGAAACTCTTCTAGCAGAAGTGATGGCAATCAACATAACTGTTTTCTGTGACAAAAACTTTAGATCACAGGATGATGCAGGTTCAAAGGGGGAAGAATCAAACAGGATAAAACAAAATTTAGGTCCCATGGTGGTTGAGGGGTCTTAATGGGTGGTCTTAATAAAATAGTGCTCTTCAGAAAAACTTTGCATAGTCTGTGAGAAATTAGATTTGGGCCCAATTCACCTATATGAAAATTAGATATCGCTGCTAACTGGACTCAAATAGTAGCTGGTGCTGTACCTTCATTAAATAGCTTCTCCAAAAATTCAGTAATGGAACCTATAGGTGCATAAAAAGGATCAATGTGGTTATTCGATGCCCAAGAAGAAAATCTTTTCCATTTGCTGATGTATAATTTTCTCATTGAAACCTTATGAGACAATATCAAGATATGTTTCACAGATGAAGAAAGATTAGGGAGCCTGGCTATATTTGGAATCGGAGCAGCCAAGCTGTCAATATTTGGGTTTGAAGAGAGGGATGGAGCATCCCTGATGCATGAGTCAGAAGGTCAGGAACTGGGTCCAGAAACCACAGCTCCTCCTCGAGATGAGGCCAACGGAAGAAGAACCAGATATGATGAGGCCAGTATGGGGCGACAAGACTCAAATTGCTTCTCAATGACCTGGCTTTCTGATAAACCTTGGGTATCAGGGGAAAAGCAGGAAAGGCATAGCGGAGACCCAAGGGCCAATTGTGTACAAGTGCATCCCATGGTGACTCCCCTGGAGGGAGGATTAGGGCAAAATAGCTGTTGCATTTGGCATTCATGGATGTGGCAAAAAGGTTGCAGCAAGGCTGGCCCCCATTTGTGGAAAATCATCTCTACTACTTCTGGTTTTAGGGACCACATCGTGAGGCATCAGAATTGCTCTGCTGAGTTTGTCTGCTATCATGTTGGATTTCCCAGGATGTGCATTGCTATCAGAAAGTGATTGGAGGAGGTTGCCCATTGCCATACTGTCAGGGCCACTTGAGAAAGGGGGTAGGACTTAGTTCCTCCTTGTTTGTTTATATACCAAACAACTGACATGTTGTCCGTCTGTATTGCAATAGTTCCCAGCGGAAGAGAGTCCTGAAGTGCCTGCAACACCAAAATCACCGCTCTCATCTCCAGGATATTGATGTGCAAATGGGCCTCGTGATCCTGCCAAGTTCCATGGATTGTCCTTCCAGGTAATGCCCCCCACCCTATCTAGGAAGCATCCATTGTCACTGTGGCTAAAGGTTGTGGAAGAACAAAAGGTCTAACTAATGTTACATGAGTGGAGTGAAGCCACCAGCGAAAGTCTTTCTTGCAGGATTCCATTATTAGAATTTGGTGGGACATGGGTAGTTTCTGCAATGACCAATGAGAGAACAGCAGCCATTGCAGAATTCTCATGAGCAGGCATGCTAATGGAACTAAGTTTATTGCTGCTGCCATGGTTCCCAAGACTTTCAGGACTATTCTTGCCTGCACTCTTTTCCTGGAAAGAAGGTGCAAAATCTGATGTCGTAGGACTTGTACTCTTCCTGGGGGAAGTTTTGCCATCATTTTTGTTGTAGCTAGATCTGCTCCTATAAAAACAATATGCTGAGATGGCAACGAGGCAGATTTGTTGTAATTTATTGTGATTCCTAGGTGAGAACAGAGCTGTAATGTGGTGTCTCTTGCTTTTATTAGTAGATGCTTGGTGGTGGAGGTTAGGAGCCAGTCGTTTAGATACGAAAACACTCGGAATCCTAGATGTTCCAAGTAAGTCGTGACCACTGCCATATACTTGGTGAACACTCTGGGGGCTGTAGTGAGACCAAAGGGCAGATCTCGAAACTGGTAGTGACTGTCACCTGGACAGAAGCGCAGATGACTCCTGGATGGCCTCTCCTTTTTGATGTCTATAGAGCACATCCAATCATCTTTTCCTAGAAATGGGAATACTGACTGCAGTGTTACCATCCAGAACTTCATTTTCCTTACTGATTTGTTTAATCTGCTGAGATCCAGTATGGGTCTCTAGTTCCGTGTTTTCTTTGGAACTAAAAAGAACCTTGAGTAAGTTCCGGATCCTATTTGGTCTGTGGGGACTGTTTGGATGACTCTTTTTGTCTAGCAACTTTTGAATTTCTAGAGTTGCCTATTCCCTTTGACTGGGTGGGACATACAGGATGTTCTTTATGTTTGGGACGGGGAAGGAAAAGTGTATAGAGTAGCCTCTGGATATGATGCTTTGTACCCATTTGTCTTTTATTTCTAGCCAGGCTTCTGGGTACAAAGATAAGTGACCCTGACTGCCTCCAGAGATAGACAGGTGGGCCTCCCTTCAGGAGCGCTGAAAGGGCCTACCACAGAATGAATCCCTGTCACCCTGATTTTGCGGACCCCCTCTGCCTCGAGAATGGTGTGTCCCATTACTACTTCCCCCTCTGCCCCTGGGGGGATGAGTCACCACGTGTGTTCTGAACAACATCTTTCCTCCCTTTTGACCTTTTGGGTACGGTCTAGAAGGTAGTGAAAAATGGACTCCTATGGCAGACAGAGTTTTTCCTTCTTGCTCGCACCTGGTGAGTGTGTCCTTAACCTTTGGCCCAAAGAGGGACGAGCCATCGAAGGAGGCATTAACAAAGGTAGACATAAAGGGCTCCGCAAAGTCACACAAGCACATCCAGGAATGCCTCCTCAGGGAAATTCCTGAACCCGCTGCCCTGTTCGCTCCATCTGCTGCATAGGAAATAAGCCTCATGGAGGAGTTAACCACAGAGTTTAAGGTGGAGAGCTGAGAGGAAACCTTGCCTGAAACCGCTGCAGCTACTGAACCTTGTAGAGTATCGCCTAGCTTTTTCAGGAGATCCCTTTGCAACCTAGTAAAATGAGTAAGGTAATTCAGTGATCTGAGTGCAAATGTCACTGAAGAGAACATGCGCTTCCCGTATCTGTCCATCGTATAAGACTCCCTGTTTGGATGATGGACAGATGAAGATGTCTCAAAGTTCCTTTTTTGTGGCTGCCACCGTCACCACCATAGCATCCACTGGGACACCTCTAGTAAGAAATTCCGTCTCTGCAGGCACAGTAATAAATTTGTTTGGCCTCCGAGGAACTGGTTCCACTGAGTTTGGAGACTCCCATGCCTCTCGACTAACTACTTGCATGAGCTCATCAAAAGGTTGAGATATCCAAGTGGCGGAAGGGTAAGACCCAAAAGCCTTCAGGTATACAGACTCTTCCAACCATCTCTTTGCTTAAGGATTTTCAGGATGTCTGTAAAGGAGACATCCTCAGAGGGTGACTGTGGGGACCCTTCTGACTTATCAAAGTCTAAATCAGAAGTGACAGACTCCTCTGGGGAGTCTGAATGCTTCTTTTTGCAAAGTCTCTTGCAAGGGACCTCTTTAGAAGGGTATTTTGGAGAGGTATTGGAAGAGAGGGGTTCACCCAATGGGGTATCCTGAGGCTCAGGGTCTTCACATGTCTGTGGATGGTGTGGTGCCAAGACAGATGCCAGTACATTTGGGGAAGAATGTCAGGACCTAAGAGTGGAGCTGTTTGTGGAGACAGTACTCTCCTCATCACCTTGAAAGACCCCCTCCCCTGATCCAACAATACCTCTGGCTCCGAAGAGCCAGAAAGGATCTCCGGAACTAAGGTGTTTGGCTCCGAGGCAGACGTAGGAGCCGAGCTCACCTGCGCCGAAGCCCTGAGAGGCAAGGTCTCAATTTTTTTAGCTGGCTCTGAAAGCCCATTAGAAGGAGATGAACATTTGCTGGATTTGTCTGACTCTGAGGATGGAGATTTGGCTGATTTAGAAGTGCCCTGACCTTCTTCCAGTGTTTCAGCAAAGGGGGACTTCAATAAACCTCTCACTATAAGTTTATTTTTTCTCTCAAGTAGTACTC